>NW_017298058.1:97513-112869 GCF_001594075.2 Trachymyrmex cornetzi
CCCCCCCCCCCCCCATTACTGTTAACGTAATAAGTAATCATATCTACCTGAGTCTTTCTTGCTCGCGCTCTTCCTTCAGTTTCTGCGTCTTGTATGAATGGAAGGCTTGCTTACGTTCATTTAATTTCTTCATCTGCGGATATCTAGGATCGTTCTGAATCAATTTGACTGCCTGTTCCCATGTGGCATTCGATGGAACATCCCTCTCCCTCAGTAATTCTTTGAATGCCTCGATAGCTTCCTTCTTATCCTTAAATTGCATTTTGGGCTCGGGTGTACTAGTGCGGCTGTCATTGGCCGAACCCATCGCGGAATTACTATCTTCGTCCGGTTTCGTGGGAGGCGTCGGAATATTAATTGCTGCGAGGGTCGCGGCCATCGCCTGCTCGATAGCCGACTTCCCTCCTGATTCTGGCGTACTGGTTTGCGATATAGTCGGGACATTTGGTGATAAGTGTTGCATTGCTACAGGAGCCATGTTACTAAAAAGAAAGATCATGATGAATATATAAAAAAATTCTGAAATAGTAAAATATAATCTACAATTTCTATATTATTGTACTCACGAATTCGTGGCATTTGCCACGACTGCTGCAGCAGCCGCCGCAGCTTCCTCGGCTATAATTCGCGTCTTCAGCTCTTCTAACTCCGGCGGTATTGTCCATCTGGACTCTTTAGTGTTTACATTGTGATAATACACTTTGCCATTCTCTGACTTGTATTCTTTCCAAGGACATTGTGACAACAACAATTCGCTTGGAGTTTTCAATTCATCCGGCTTTTCCCATAACGACTGCTTCGTCACGCTGTTATAGTAATATGTTCTGCCATCAGGTGCTTTGTGCTCACTCCAATCTGTCTTCTTCTCTGTTGTGGAAGCAGACATTGTTGCGTTGGCATCGCTGTTGATAGGCGAAGGAGGAGGGATTCCTGATGCTGTTATTTGTGGTGACGCAGCTGTAATATAAAGAGAGCTATTTGAGCAACGGAATTCGTAGACCAACATGGATATTTAGCAATAGATATTAACCTATGACTCCGGCTTCTTGAGGAGGTGCCGCAGTGATAGGAAAAGTAAAACCTGGCGGAGGTATGGAAAACTGAGGTGGCATTATACCCGGAGGACCTGGCGGTAAACTGGGAGGAGGAATAAATGGTGCCGCAGGCATAATAGGTGGCACAAAGCTAGATGTAATATTTGGCGTCGCTGATGGAAATCCTGTTACAGTGGCAGGAGGTGGAATACCATCGTTTGAAGCCTAGTAATGTTTATATTGTCAGTCAGATGGTCAGCAATTTTGAAAAGCGTAACAATGGCTACGTCAACAGAAAAAGCAGCTTTGTAGCTATTGTAAAATGCTTCAATATAATTGATTTATACCATTTTATTTTAGCTTGATAAGAAATAAAAAATAAGGATAAATTATATTGAAGAGTTTTACAATAGCTGCAAAGCTGCTTTCTCTATTGGGGGTCAACTATGTAACTCTTCCCCTAAGGCATAAAAAGTGAAAATTATTATATATGCATATATGTATATGTACACACATATGAGAAATATATGTATATATATATATATCAAATATAAGGACTGTTCTTTTTTCCCAGGCTTAAACTTCTTGTATGGGTTTTTTATCTTTTTTCTCCAATGAAAAAAAAGAGAGGATGAACCATGTAAGAAATTTATTCCTAGAGTACAAAAAAAAAAGAATAGGCTTATAAAGTACAGACTGTACCATCAGTATCTAAATAATGTATCAATGTATGTGATTAAAAAAAATAAAAGAGAATATGAAGACGTACAGCCAATCTCTCTCTCTTTCTAAAATATTGTAATTATTATGTTGGATTAATGAATGTAATTAATAGTTGAATAGTAAGAGATAGAGACTATCTGTTTTTGTATTTTTCCATTTTTGTTGAATAATTTTACAATTTTACACTTGACGCAATTCATATCGAGTAAGCAAAAAGTATTCTGGAACATTCTAGCAAGGTTGCAACACCATTGATTCAATATTGCTGGAATATTTTAATATATTTCTTGCTTACTGAATGCTCTATGTCTTTAGTACATATACATACATACAAAAAATGTTAACTCTTCAGTTTCCACCTTAGTCAAAAAGTTACTTGATTGACTTCCTGAATACAGCCAATGTCTCTTATCAGTACTACGTCTGGCTCGTAGTTGCGCTTCTTGTATTCCTTCCTTTTCTTTTACCTCGAACAGAATGTATCAAAAAGAAATGAAACGAGAAGTATTGCTGCGAGCCGGCATGCTCTAATATACATAAACATTATTATTATTATTATTATTATTATTATTTAGTATAACATTAATGATTATTGTTATTCGTTGTTGCCGCGTATCGCTATATTAAAGGATTATTCAAAGCGGACAAATAAACTTTTGAACGTAATCTCTATAATGTACATTTCAAGTCAAGAGGTTGGTTACCAGTTACGACACTTATAGATTGTTACACTCGATCTACATGCCATTTGTTCAGAGATCGCTGAGTGGAATTCCGCAAGATATAATTTATAATCGTTTGATCACAACACGATCACAACATCGATAACTAATATATCGTGCGTAAGTTTTTAATTCACAACCATTCGCAACTCATAACCTGAGTTCGATTGTCGAATGCTGATCCGATCTTGTATTTCATGATACATTTATGCTCACTTGCGCCCACTACAAATTTCTCAGCCATAACAATAAATTCTGTATTATCGATTGAAGATAAAACAACTGGAGATAATTTGAATAAATTAACCAAAAGATCAGAATTTGTAATATAATTTAAACATCTGATGAGAAAAAATTAGTCTAACGATAAATAATAATAGTTATGTATCTTCTCTTCAAAGACAAAATTCAAATTCAATAATTATATGTAAAAGGGAATGTTTTATGAAAGAGAATTAGTTTATGGATATTTATAATTATTATTAATTTATACACTAATAATATAACAATTATTATTTGTTTAATGAATGTTCAATGATCGAAGAATGATATAAAGGTACTCCTTGCAAAGTATGGGAGTTGGCATTGTCAATTCGTACGACGACATAATCGCCAGCCTGTATCTCCCTTGTCGTAGTAGAGCATTGAGCAATTGGAATAGCTGTAGATGGTAGAATAACTCTTACATTACCATCGTTTCTACCTTGCAATTGTTGATTAGATCTCTTGCTCATCTGTCGATAGAAAACATATTTGCTATAAAATCTATTACTCTTTTAAATATATATCTAAATATATATAATGTATCACTAAAAAAAATATTTGCAAATACTTAAAGGGGTGATCCCGATTGATCACGGCTTGATTGAACACCACCAATCACATCGACCGGTGCTTAGGAGCTTTGTAGTCTCAAGCGCTGTGAGTGGCTCGTGTCTAATTGAGCCATGTCCAACTGGGTGTCACCCAAAATTATGATGAAAGGACAAAGAAAAAGGTGCTACACAGAAAGAGGTGCTACTTTTTGTTGCAGTAAGTATGTGTGTAATAATAAAATTGGTAAAATACTTACTCTCTCCACAAGAACAAGTTGATGCTGCCCTATCTGTGCTTTATTTAATTTTTCCACTTCTTTTCTATATAATGCAATCATACGGTTCATACGCTCTATCTTTATGTGCGTTTCAACGTCGTCCTTGTATCGTCTGTGTGCCGTAGTTTTCTGAAGAACATTAAAACATTTAAAATATATGTAGTTAAAAAATAAATTATATAAACTTTAATGACAAATCATTTTGATATCAATTATCTAAAATAATTGTACAATATAAGAATTATACCTCGCGCATGCTATAGGCGAATAAAAATGCGTTATTGTATTTAACTTCTTCTATTAACGACAACGTATCTTGAAACTGCTCCTCAGTTTCGCCGCAGAACCCAGCAATAAAATCGCTAGAAATGTACACATCTGAGAGAATATTACGTGTATGATACACTAAGTCTAAATACGTTTCCCTGGTGTACCCTCTTCGCATTCTTTCCAAAACTATAGAGTTGCCGCTTTGTGCAGGCAAGTGAATCTGTTTACAAATGTTTGGTCTTTCAGCTATCAAGTGTAATACTTCATCAGGAAAATCTTTGGGATGAGGCGATGTGAATCTGTAAATCAATGAGATTACTATATATTAATATGTAAAAACCACGAAAATTAATGCCGCTTAGTAGATTTATACCTTATTCTTATTTCTGGATTAATCAAAGAGACTTTGTCCAGAAGATCGCTAAACCTTAAACCACCTTTCTTATTCTTATAAACCGTTTTGAAACCTTTAGCAAGCTGAGTGTCTGTGTTAGATGATAAAATAAACTCTGATTTTGATAAGTCTCTGTAGCTATTTACATTTTGCCCCAGCAGAGTTATTTCCTTTACGCCTTGATCCGATAATTGCTGGACTTCGTCAAGTATACTTGCAATTGGTCGTGATCTTTCTCTTCCTCTTGTAAATGGCACAATACAGTAGGTGCACATATTATCACAACCTCTCATTATAGAACTGCAATTATATATATAAAATAAAAGGTAAAAGTTTATATACTTTTTTAAAATATATATATATGGAATATATTTTTAAAAATATATGTATATATACGTTACACATATGCCCCAGTGGAATCCTGATTGAGTCTAACTGGCATGACGTCTGCGTATGTTTCATCAAATGATAATAAGACATTAACAGCTGTTTCATCATCTGTTACTGCCAGAAGCCTTGGCAAATCCTTGTAACTATCAGGACCCGCTATTACATCTACCAGCTTTCCTCTATCTAATATTTTAGTCTTTAGACGTTCCGCCATGCATCCTAATACAAATATTTATTCTTATATAAATCAAGAGCTTAAATTTTCTTGATATTACCAAGTATTAGTTAAGCTTGCCTAAAAGACCAATCTTCATAGGCAATCTAGTGATCCTCTTTCTCTTGTTTCTCACTCCATTTAAGTTCTCCAACTTATGCCATACTTTCTGCTCGGCATTGTCTCTGATAGAACAGGTGACCAATAATACAATATCTGCATCGTCCAGACATTCCGTATGTTTGTAGCCATGTGATTTCAATATTGACCATACTATATCAGCATCATTGACGTTCATTTGGCAACCGAAAATTTCAAAGTACACTAGCACAAACAAAGAAAATAAAAATGAAGCATAAAGTCAAGTGATATAAAACATAGTTAAATGTTTGAGAAACCTTTTTGATTCTCGCCACGGATATTCTGCACATATGGAACAGGTTTTTCGCTGGGAATATCAATAACGGATGGGCTCAAGAAATCCTTCAAAGAGGGTCCATCTCTGATACTCCTCATTGGTTTTCTATCTACAGCAGCTCGTTCAGTTGTATCTGCATTAATCGCTGATGCATGCGAAGACATAGGGATCGTTCCATGAATCTTGCAACATGCTCGTGTCCGATGAAAATTTGTATATTTCCGTTGTATCAAATATTTTCTGAAGCAGTTCCTGTAGCACATCCCTCTCGACATGTTGAAACTAATCAAACGCCTAGAATAAAAATTTGGAAATGTTATGCGTTGAAAGTTGAAGAATACGACAAGAACTACTGCATTATGGAATCTTAATGAATACCTAAACGTTAATATCCAGTTTATAGATGGTTCTTCTTCGTCAGTATCCCTTAATTGGCTTTCCGACTTCTCTGATGAAGATCAAAGTGCCAGACTGTTAAATAGATCCGTAGATCAAGCAGAGTCGTTTAGTTAGTTCAATCTTTGCACCTAACGAACGATTTTATAGGTTAGGAAAGCCAGTGTGTGAGGTATACACACAAGTGTTAGATAATGAAGAAGTCTATATAAATTATAATGTAAAATATTTATATAATGCAAAAAATATGTGATTATAGGTCTAATCTTTGTAGATGTACAATTGTTATATTTCTTAAAATAAAATAAATATATAATTAGAAGTTGAGTAGAAAGAAAAAAATATGTATAAACTCAACTATAAACAAACTTAAGATCTGTTCTTTCTACACTTGAGACAATTGGAGAAAAAAGAAGCAAAGGCGAAACCCCCCAACGAAATCTTTCAAGAAACTCAACTACGAAAACATAAGTTTATTTGTATACTCTGGTCAATGAGATTGTTTCTGGGAAAAAAAGATATACAACGGAGAGATTCTGTCAATTTGTTTATTCGCTTTTTTCGAGATTTACTTATCGTTTTACCTAAAATATAAACGTAAAAACGGGACAGTCCTTTCAATATGAATCTCATCTATAATAATTATGACTAATACACGCTTTATGTACAATTTCGTATATACAATAATAATGCAAGTGTGCCGTCATCGTCACTATTATAGGTGGTGTGAAAAAATAGTGATTGCAACATTTATTAACACATGAACACATTAAATGAGATGTACAATACAGATCTTATTACCATTCTGTAGTAGAAAAAAATTATATAAAAAAATATCAATGGGTGCTTTCTATTTGATGATACAAGTCACAAGCGTCGTTCTATTCTTGTTGACATTCAGAGAGTGACAAAGGTAGAACGACACTTGTGTCATTGAATGGAAAGCATCCAATATAATCTAAAAGAGATAGTATATTCTTTTCTACTTCTTTTTTAAGTACATTGTTTTCACAAGTTTTAATGGGAAAACATATTTAAATTGAATTTCATTTTCATATAATTATATAAAATGCCAGGCAATAAAGTTATTGTATACATATAGTAGTGATTCGATTAGCATATTGTAATAGATTTAAACTGCGCATTATGCTTATTTTTTTGTTAGCAGGTCCAGTGACATGACTGCACAGGAATTATAAAGAATACTAGCAGACTCATATATCGTTGAACATGACGCATTGATTCTATTAGCAAACGCCTTACAAAGTTTATCGACAAATTTAGTCATTTTGGATCATATCGCAGTTTATTGCTGAAACTTTTGCACACAAAATTAAACTGTATATATAATTATTAAAGCTATCACAACAGTGTGCGGAAACATGATTTTCCTTTGGTGGAGCACACTGTATACAAATTTAATAATGAATTTGTGAAAAAGAATCATTCTAAAATTCTGATTCATTTTAACAAGTTTCAGTATAATAATAAATTACTGCTGCTGTAACAAAAAAAGGACTGTAATCAAGGTACTTGAAACTTCGAAACATTTTCTCCAGTTACTTATCAACCTCTTTTATACAATCGCACTTAGTTTTATATTAACTTTTACATCATTATTCAATAATTCTCTATTCATTTTTCTTTGGAGCAAATAAGCGTCTAGCATCATTGCCTTTACAAGACTCAGCTAAGCTCCATTATTATAAAATAATTTACAAGATATTCAACGTATTTTCAACTAATAAATACAATTTCGATCCATTTCCATATTCTCTAGAGCATTGGACATCATTAATGTCCACAAGAGAAGATACGGTTGATTATCTTACTTAGAATATTAATAAAATATCAACAAGAACTTCAAATTATTAATAAAAAATTAAAAATCAGTGGAAAGAATGTTATATCTTTTGTAAATAAAAAGAAAATGTCAATTTCTAAACACTATGTATAAAATAAATTTTTATAACAATTTAATAATATGATATGTCTTCATTTTGTCAACGTTCTAATTTCTATCTACGTCCTTTTAAGGGAAATCAAGATAATAGAAATTGATACTTGATATATAATACATATAATAATACAACAAATACAAAAATTACAAGCAGATAATAAATAAGATAATCATCCTTGTCTCTTTATTATCCTATATTTGGTCAAATCATTTCCGATATAAACCAGTAAGCGATTTTATCATTTGTATAACTAGTAGATAAAGGTATATAAATAATTATCGCTATTAACATACATTCCTTCAACCCACATGTGCATCAATGAAGTAATTTTTTGAAAGAATATAACATTATTTTGAATTTTAAAGCTGTGTTGTACATACATATAAGGATTCGAGAACAAAACACAGATTTTATTTTGCTCCATATGTTATTTCAAATATATAACGCAGTTTTGATTCTGTTATACTATACATTTGTTTTTAATTTGTACACAAAGTAAATTCAATCTAAAATAATACAATATCGTAGTGCAAAAAATCCTTGGAATTTTCTTACATTACATTTATTATATTCATTTCTTATGTGTGTGTTGTGCATGCATACATATTACATATATGGATATTTTGTATAATATAACAGAAAATTTATCATAAAATAATAGAGAATTTTGTATACTTTTTATGTTATTCCTGATGTACAATGTACATTTAATTAAAAATGTTAAAGTTTTAAAACACACATATATATATATATATATATGTGTGTGTGTATATATATTCGTTACGTGTAAAATAAACTAACATATTAAAAAATTTTTTAGACATAGTGGGTTGAATATGTTATCTCAATTTCAAATAGCATCAGGCACTGTCAACCCTTCGTAGATTTCGCAATAAATTCAAACCTGCATTTATGTCTTGTTTAAATATACACAAATATTTTTTGGTACAATTCTATCTACGATAGGTTTCACATACGAAAGCTAAACGTTGCAATACGCAAAAGAAAAATCCACTGCAACCAAGAATTCCTATTCATTTCCTTAGTAATATTTTAATTCAGTAATTTACATAATAATAAATTCTTTTATGATGTGCGATTTTTTCTACAATCTCTTGTTTCACAGATAATAAAGGATATGTTCCCATCTTTATATAGAAATCGCGCGATCATTAATGTACAATGTATCATCAATAGAAAGCCAAATCTTTGCTTTTGACATCGAACAAAGTGCACAACAAAATTTAGACAATTCGGTACAGTGTGTATGTATTAAACTATGGCATTTTATTAAACTTAATAATATAGATCACAAGTGATTATAGACAGGTTAAATGTAATAGGAAATGTAAATTGTGAGAATAATATAATTATATCCTAAATTCGACATGGGCGCTAAGAATTGGATAGAATTATGCACCGATTCATTTGATTGCACTTGTACTTCTGAAACATTGTGGATTCGTATTTAAAAGATTAATATAGTCATTCTTACATTTCACATACACGCAATTAATGTCTTGTATGCCAGCATCCAAGACTTTATATGTGCGCCAAATGATATCCGGCAAAATTCCGAGATTATGGAAAAGTATATTATATAGTAGACGATGAAACAAATGTGCGAATGTATTTACATGTAACGATATACAAACACGCGTGTATTTGTGAAGGATTCCATACGTTACGCAAACATATCACGTTACGTTTATGTGTTACTTAAGATATTTTAGAGTATCCAAGATGAAAAAGATCTTGTATCTCTTTTCGGTTTAACACTTAAAACAATTAAGTTTTAGGAAGAGACTATATATATATGTATATATATTATTAATCGAGAAATATAATTAAACAAAATTTAATACACACCGTCAAATATTGCTTCGTTTTTTTTCATATTATTAATGGAGTGGTAAATAAAAATCATTGCTTCAATTTATGGCTGCAGAGTACCATGTGATATCTAAAAGCTTCCAAACTTTCAAATTTTATGTAAGCATTTTCACGAAAATATACATATTATACGTTTGGTATCAGAATGTTTTTCCCAAACAAAATTCTTAGTGTTATATAAACAGGATGACAAGTCCAGGAGTCGAACCCTGATCTTTCATTCGTCAAGCGGTTGTCCTAATATTAAGCTAGTACCCTTCTACACGATATATCCAAAATTTCTATTGATAATTTACAAAGCCAAAAGATAAATAAAAGTGACATATGGTTGACGTCGAGAATGCTATTGAAATTTGCTAGGGCCTCAAAATTGCGCAAGTTTTTCCATTGATTATCAAAAGTAGCCTTACTTCGAAAAGATCGAAACCGCTACTAAAAATCTTTGGTAAAAACTTGCACAAGAGTTTCTTCACAATCTATGTTCTTCACACTATTAAGATAATGCCCTGGTTACGCATATATCTTAACAACTTATCTTCGTGGCACCATTGTGATTCAGCTTGTGATTTATAGCGCAACCGTCCTCTTGAATGGTTTTAAGATATTCTTCTAACAGTGACGCCAAGTTACGTCGTTTAAAGCGTAATGATTCTTTTACTATGTCTTTTACAAACGCAAGCCGTATATCTAGGGTCCCCTGAACTTGATGTAAATGTGAGAACAGTGTTGCATAATCTGAAACGAAATGAATTGGTCACGTGTTAACGCTGTTACGAGAATCGTTAGCGATAGATATAATTTTTTATTAATCTCGCGACGTTTCTCAGGATATAAAAGAGAACCGATTGGCGCGTTGAAGACTTACTTTTCCCTCTTCTTCGCACTTCCTTATAAACGAGTTCCCGGATATTCAAATTGTGTCGCCTGATGTCCTCCAATTCCTTCTTCGTCAGCTTCTTCTCTCTCTCGGTCTTCGGCTCGCGCTTCTCCTCTACGTGATTCGTCAGTCTCTCCTCAGCAACACTGTCCACACGCATGTTATTCTCGATACAATCATTAACCGGTAACCGATTACACTCGTTCTTCACATTATCCGTTCGTTCACTTTTAACATCACCCTTCGATATTGCATCAACATTGTTAACTATCGGCGTCAGAACGGGCGGCGTGTCCATGTGATTGTTAACGTGTTCCACCGGGATTGGTTCGAAAACCGGTATGATTGGCATTTCCGCGAGACCGTTTACCAACTTTTCGGACGCACTCGAACACGGTAACGACGCGTGACCCGGCGATACGTTGGGCAAACAAGATAAGATCGGCGGAGCGTTCGTGTCGGCGACTGGTGTTGTTGCTGCTGCTACTGCTGCTGCTGCTGCTGTTACTGTCACCGTCACTTGACTCTTCGTGTCCTCCATCATCCAAGGAATCGGGGAACTCGGTGGAGTGTTAGTATACGAGGGTCGTCGAACGATCACGTCTTTCGGTATGGGTCCAGGCTTCCTTTTGTTAGGTGGTGGTCTCGGGGAGGATGAGCCTGCGTTATCCGATTGCGGCAAGGTGCGCTTGAGACCGCCTTTTGATGTTGAGGATGTTGCGCCGACTATGTCAATATCCGCCTCATCTACCATCATCCTTTTGTCTATTTTGAAGGGATTACCTGTAATAGAAATATAACATTATGTTTCTACACACACAGTTATGCATCACGGAAAAGAATTACTTTTACTAAATAATTACCAAACATATGCTGTCTAACTGGTACACTTTCGATCTCTCTCAACGGCGGAGTCATACGTTTTAGATATTCCTGATAATTTCCCATTTGAGCTAAAGGCATCGAATGAACGTAATCATCATCGAGTAATTTTGTATGCAACAAGCCGGGTTGCAGGAAATTTGCGCGCATCCGTACGACTTGATCGAGCAGGGACTTTCTCGGCACGTCGAAGGCGTTCCTATAACTGTGTGCACCACGTTGCTGCTGTTGATTCTTCACTAACCCAACGACAAAACCTCCGAACTCGTTCAGTTGATCGCGGAGACCCGTGAACTTGTCTTGTAACAAAGGATGGGACACCTACAAAGCACACACACAAACTTAACAATTAAAAACAATTTTAAAGTAACTTGTGATAATATATTAAATATGATGTTTCAATCTTTATATCTTTTAACGTATTAAATCTTACCAAATCTTTTTTCAACGGTGTCTTCGGTACAACTCTCACTCCTTCCGTCACCACACTCGTGGTACAGTTAGACAAATTCTTTGTAAGATTCGAAGCAGCGACTTGCTTGGAAATGACTTCATTACACAGTCGATCAAATTCGATCTTAGCTTGATTCTTCAACCGTTTTAAATAATTTAAAACACTATATGATAAAGAATTATCCATATTATCGGGTATCAAGGTTTGTGCTAGAGGCGTGGACGCACCCATCCTGGTTAACGCTCTCCTCAACGACTGCAATAAACGATATTTTGATAAAAATGTTTTCAGAATATATGATTATTCATACAGTACAGGTAAACTTACAGCAGCGTAATAGGTAGGCATGGTCCTTATGTAACCCTGGAATTGCGCCCTCCATTCAGGTGTCGGTTTTTGCCTATGCACCTTGAAGAGCTCTTCCAGCAGCGGTAACAGCACGGGATAGTTATAAGGCATGACGAAGAGATTTACACAAGTTAAGTTTGTACTAGCTTTCAAGTAACCGAACGGGTGGCCCACTTCGCTCGACTTATACGAATTGGCAACAAACACTTGCCAACATGTCGTCGGCTGTTTCCGCGCTAGGATGTACTGTGTTAGAGGACTTGGTTCCAGCTCGTACTTGTCAAACGGTAAGTTCTCGATCACCATTGGCTCCTGACTGGTGCACGTGAATTTCACATTCGGATGCGCCGATCGTGGCGGCAACGAGCTGGCGCTAAGA
Source organism: Trachymyrmex cornetzi (assembly GCF_001594075.2). Taxonomy (NCBI): domain Eukaryota; kingdom Metazoa; phylum Arthropoda; class Insecta; order Hymenoptera; family Formicidae; genus Trachymyrmex; species Trachymyrmex cornetzi. The sequence goes on from NW_017298058.1 coordinate 109,962, forward strand.
TCTGGCCAAAAGCTTTCGGGAATCGGCCAAAAACCTACCGCAAACCCTTTCTGGGCTGACCGCGGTACGTAGATCAGGCGTCTACAGGAGTACCAAGCCGTGTTTCCCGGCGCTAACGCGTTGGGATACTGAGTGCGTGGTCCGTTCGTTGCGTTAGCGTCGTCTTCATTTTCCTCCTCATCCTGATGTTGCGGTGCCTCGTTGGCCAATGGTGGTGGATCAGGACCGATTTTCTCGAAATTTATCACTACACCTGATTGAACTTTCTGCACCAGAGAATCTATGCATTGTATCATCATCCTGAACGATGTAATGCAGTACGAACGACCTATAACAGCCAAGAAACAAATTTAAAATTTATTTCAATTCTTTTATAGCACGTACTAGAGGAAACTGTTTGCTATTCTAAGATTGGTAAGATTACAAGCTGCATCTCCTTTACCTCCAGTCACTTCACACATTGCATCTATCGGTGATGCGTCACTCGCCACCAAGCCAATGTCTCGTTCGACGGCTGGTGTTCCTGATAAACGCAGCACCAAAGAGAATAATCTTTGGTCCCATCTAAATGGCTCCTTTGTCAGTTCAGATCCGGGTATCGGGGAATGCATCGGCAACGTAAACTATAAGAGAATTTTATTTGTCCTTGTACAATGCAAAAGAAATTGTATGCTTTATTTAATAGTGGCAGCAAGAGATTGCACTTACATCTTGATGGACTCCGCTGTTAGTCGTATATTTTCCTCCGTCTGTTATAACAACTATAACAGATGGTTCTAAATAAAACGGGCATCTCCCTTGGCCGTATGTGTCTATACCAGTCTGCATACGATTTATGTTCAATACATCCAACGCATGTTTCAAGGCGGCACCTAACGTCGTCAAACCGACACATTGTAAGTTTTTGAGTTCGTTCATAAAAGTTGCCAAGTTCTCCTTCCATCCTGCCTGAAAAAGTATTGGTCCCATGAAAAACATATGCACAGCTCTCCCAAGTTAATTTCTAACTTAATTTAAGCTTATAATTTTTTAAAATAAAATTAAGGCAATTACGTTCGTATAAAATAAATCATTCAATTCCTCTATTGGGTTTAAAAATACTAAAAAATACATAGGAGATAAAAAGTATAGATAATTTCAAATGCTTCTCGTTCTAAAATCATAAATTAGATAAAATAACAACGCATCTAAAAAATTCCTTGTATGATTCTAGATTTTTACAGCTAAAGGTCAATCCAAGGTTATCATGTACAGTTGAATTCATTAGTGATTTGTAAATAACAGAATTACATAAAATGCTGTTAAAAATATATCTAAACATCTTCAAACAAAATTTAAAATTTTAAAGACATTTAAATGCGAGTCTGACGACTCGTTCTGTATACATTTTCGGACAATTTATCCAGTTCCGCATACGAAACAAGTATTGCTCACGTAAACCTTACGTGCAATAATAATGATGTATTTGATCATTCGCACTATACTGAATTAGCATGCATTAAAGATTGCTTTATATTTAAAGTATCTAAAAATTTAGACACTTAAAAGTATCTGAACATACTGACATAATATAATCAACTTTGACAATGAAATAATATATATACATTCTATTAAATAACATGATAATATCATTATACACGTGACAATATTATTACACTTTATACTTTATATTTTTGTACTTTTACATTATATTTATATACCTTATCAATTTCAAGCAACTTTTAGTATATACTAATCTCGTGTAATGCAAGTAAATTGAAAGTCAGTTTTTTATAGCTAAACTATTATAGTATACACTTTTGGAACGTAATATAAAATAAATACATGTTCGATTCTCTTGGCTGAATTGAGAAAAAAGTTCAGTCTAGTGCCAAAAATAAAAAAACAGACATTAAATTTACTATAAGACTTCATAGAAACAAGGGGTGCGAGAAAAGATTCGATTTCGACTCTCATTTCATACCCATATGTTTCGGATCATAAGAGATTGATTGGAGAGTAGATCGTGAGTAAAAAGAACAAGGTAAAGGGTTAAGGGTGGATTTAAACAGAGGCTACGGTTTGAATCTCGCCAAAATTGGCGCGCAAATTTCGCGATGCAGGAGGGCGCCTTTGGCGCCTTTCCTTTTCCTCTCGAACGGCGCTTTCTTTCCCAGCCATTGCACCTCCAGCGACGCGCATCTTTCGCAGCCGTGGCACAGGACAGAGAACGAAGGCGGGGACGAAGGGGTGAGAGAGGAGAGAGCCATACTACTGACGCAGAGCAGAGACACGTCCGTGCACGTCCAATCCTTCATATATCCACCCCGCATTAATTATTCGGCGCCATTAAGCGAACCTAACCCAAACTCAGGACAGTTCAAAAGAGAAGGGAGGGAGGAGAGAGAATGAACACCTCTCTCAGGGAGCATCCTTGCAAAGATAGGCTAAATTAAATGATGTGAAGAGATACGGAAGATACAAAGGAGGTGGAAGAATGAAAAAGAAAACGATGGAAGAGAGAGGGGGAAAACAAACGCGTGACTGAGGATATACCTTAATGTTCTGAGGTGGATCTTCGAAGGTCAGGAGCATGTAACGATCCCCGCGGCTCTCCGGCGATCTCTGTCGTACCTGAAAAAAAGATTATTTTACTTATATTTTTTCTTTCTGCCCTTTTTTTTTCTTCACGCACTTCTCACGTTTTTAGAGCCACGATCCGCGTTACCTCCTCGTCATCGAGAAGGCTAGGAGCCCGAACGAGAGAGAGACGGAGAGAACGCGGAAAGGGAAGACGAAAGAGATAGATATACTTCCCTCTTCTTTTCCCTCGTCCCCTTCCATCCCTGTGTATCCCGTACGGACACGACGACGAGGACGGTGACTCGGCTCGGCTCGGCGCGGCGCGGCGCAGCGCGGCGTGGCGCGG
>NW_017298058.1:113251-122157 GCF_001594075.2 Trachymyrmex cornetzi
CTGCCACGACCATTGAACAGCTCTGCGAAACGAATACGCTCTCCGAAAAACTTGTCTTTTATCGTAACGGCGCTCGCTTGGTCCGTTTCTCTCCCTCTCTCCCTTTCTCGCTCTTTCGTTTCTACGTTTACCGCGGTGTGTGTGTGTATATAACTATATACCAATGAATACGTCTGCCCGCGAGAGTACGCGGTCGGAGTATAAGGGCATATTGCACGTATGTGTGCTCGTGCTGCCACTCCTCTCCCCGCGCCCCACCCCGTCGACACTTCTCTTTCTCTTTAATACGAATCTAACCTATCTCCCTCGTGTTTACGCGCTCGTCCCGAAACTCGGTCTTTCTCGGTCTCTCTCGGTCCCGCAGGTCGCGCCCTCTCGGTCGCCGAGTATACACGTAACGACATGGAGCGTGCCACGTGATCGCCTCCGACACCCCGCCATTGGTCCCCCACCACTCCGTTCGCGTAGCCGCTACGCTACTTGCAGCTTCGTGCTGCTTCGTGCTCGCCGCTCGAACTCTTGCTGCACCTGGTCGCACTCCCGACGTTCCGTCCTTGTCTTGTTTAATGCCGCGCACTTGGAGTCCGTCCACGTCCGTCGCCGTCTCCGAGTGCGGACGGTGCGGAAGGTGCACGTGAGACCTACTTCTTTTTTTTACCGATCGACTTGTCGCATCACCGTGTAACGTACACTTTGTAGCGCTTTGGGGAATGCGTTGTCCGTTCTACGGGTTCTTTGAACGACTCCGACAGGACGATCGAAGCGATTTCAAGAAACGAACGTTCAGGGATGGGCTATCGGTCGTCTCCGATAATTCCAACCTACCGGCGATCATCGATACAAACATATCGGACGACGCTGCGTAGGTGGAAAAACATCCATATTGATTTTACAAATACGTTGTCTAATCCCTTGCGCGATAATCAATGTAAAATAACAGTTTACTCAGTAGTAGTAGTAGTAATACCAGTAATTGTGTAGTATAGTTACGGTGCTCGTACGTCCTTTGTCGTATATAAAGAACAGTCCTTTATTTCAAGTAACTGTCTTAAAGTCATTTATTTTTTCTCAGAACTCAATTTTTCATCAATAATTTACGGGGAATTCCTTCCCAATTATTATTACAATGTGTACTAATGAGCGAATTTTTATGAAAAAATTACCGACAAATTTTGTTCTATAATATGCAGCAGTATTAGCTCAAACAGAATTACAGTCACAATAATATCCAAATGACATCAAAACGAATCGTGATTGATTGAAAAGTGATTTTTAATAATCAAATTTGCAGCTATTTTAATGTGACTTTAATGTTATGTTGACTTGTGCTTATTAGGATTTATTTCAAGTATATTGTATAAAAAAATTTTTTTAAATTAATGCGCAGATTTCTGACAATCGCAAACTAGTTTGGAAATACTTAAGAATAAAGACTAAAATTTTCAAATTTGTCCTTTATTTTCCCTAAGAATATGATTATTGTTGGTAATAACAAAGTACGTATTTATAAAAAGTAGGATACAATTCAAAATTTAAATGCCAATCGTAGACAATCATTTAAATTAATTATAAAAAATATTGTATTAAAACAAAGGTTTATCGTCGGAGAGCGTCTCCAAGTGTTCGTGGAACCGCGTCGAAGGATCTCAGCGAGAGTGAAGCGGCTTTTAGAGCCACAGAAATGCAACCGATCTCGTCGAGATTGTTATGAATCCCGTAAATTATTCCGGCAGTGAGGCAATCTCCGCACCCGCTTACGCTGAGTATCTCGCTTGCTTTTTCCGCGCCGTCAACGGCGGGGTACAATCGGGACGCGATCGAGGAGTCGGTGATCAGTTCGCCACGCTCGTCGTAGAAGGGCTCGTTTTGCAAAGCTTTTCGGGTCACCTGCAAAATAGAAAGTTAACGAGTACATATGTCGAAACATTGTCGTTGATTTATATCTACCTCTAGATTAATTTTAGATTAATTTTAATCTTGATTTATAATTTTTATCGTTATCTACATTGAGAAAAAATTTCAGTTGAAAATGAATGAAACATTCTAATCATATCAATCGGATTTCCAATCATCGTGATTAGATATATAATAGATTTAAAAAATAACTATAAAATTCTTATATTTGTCTGCTAGAATTCCAATTAATTCAACCAGATTCTTTTACCAGTGTTCTAAGTATCAGAAAAAAACAAACGAATAAATTAAACCAAGTTTAAATATGATAAATTCAATTGCACTATGTTTAGTACTCATTAAAGACTGCTTTATATAAAGTATCTATAGAAAATGCAGTGGCATAATGTAATCAATAATTTGAAATTGGACCGATGAGAATAAATCTAATTATATAAGAGAAATCCTATTTTCGGTCAAAGCGAATCTTGATGCTTTAATATTTCGCAGTGTGAATTCAAATACATCCAATTCTGCGAACCACGTGCCGAAATCACTTTTTCAGTTTTGAAAGGCAATCATAAACAGAACTAGAGAAGTAATACCACAGCAATTTAATAATTGTGTGCTCAGCTCTGGTAATATTTTTTCCAATAAACCATTCGCAGTTTTTATGATTCTTATTAACAACAAATTATATATTAATATTTTTATAACATACTTATTATTAGCACTAATTACTTGTCAATTTAATATGTGATATTATTAGTTTAATTCTGTTCATAATTGCGTTTCGACACTGAAAAAGATTTTGTCGCGCGATTTGCAGAATTGGATGTATATAAATTCACACGGAAATATTTAAGCACAGAATCCGCTTTGACCGAAAATAGGATTTCTCTTATATAATTAGATGATAAAATCAATTTTAACAATAATATTCTGTTAAATAACGTGACAGTATCATCATTGAGTATTTAATTGGTCAAAATGTTTATACGTTTCTATATTTAACTATGTATATATAATTTCATGAATAGCTGCTTTTAATATGCTTTAATTTAATGTAATGCAAGTGACGGAATTTACTATTAATCTATATGGTAGAAATAAATTTTAGATAACGAATTTAAAATGCAATTGGGATGCAAACCAACACTCCCTGCGCCCCTAAGGTGGTCACGACAACTGGAACGTGTTCGATCAACTGTTCAGCCACGCTTTTTGTAGCCACCAGGTCCATACTCTCGGAAACGGGGATGTTGAAGTGTTCGCCTATTACTTTTAGTTCGTTCTGGTTAGGCGAGACAAAGTGCAGTACGTTTTTCCATTGTGGTCCAACTTGGAATATCTTCGCCGCCGTTTTAACATCCGTAGGCTCGTACCAGACTGTTGAGAAAAATTATTAAAATCTTTATTCGTTCCATATACAGTTATTAAAATTATTCAAGGTCTATTATTTTGTTGTATAACTCTCAAGAAGTTTTAATTTACAGAAGCGTGCGCTCTGTGATAAAAAGAAGACAGACAAAAAGAGAAAAGTTAAAAGGATAAAAAGATTTTATGACTTAATTTTCTTTAATGGGCACAAAAAGTTCCTCCGTAAAGCAGGGGAGAGAAAGGTCGTCGAAATTCCAGGGGAAGGGATACACATTGCGGAACGCGCAACCGGCGCAAACAACGCGCTCTAGCGTTCGCGCGCTGAGATAAGCTTCCTCCAAGAGGACTGAGGAAGTCGCATACTTGTGCGTTCCAGGTGGGATACTAAAATATACGGCGAACACGAGGAGTTTACGCTTCCTTTTCCACCGTCCTTCGTTACGTATACATTCGAGTGACGCTTGCGAGTGATGGGGAAGACGAGGACGGGCAAGGCCGCCGTCGCATGCACGGCGGTGGCGTTCGTTCTGGTGGTGATCGCGTTCACCACACCCAACTGGTTGGAGACCGACGGGAAATTGGAGAATCCACAATTCGTCAAGATTGGTAAGATTATACGTGACTGGATGCGTATACATCTATACTTACATCTATAAATAACTTATATTTGAAATTTATATTCAAATATTGGACATAGATACAAAGGAATTGTCAATTTTGGTATCTCTTATGCTTGTTTCCACTAATGTAGATTAACTTTAATCTCGATTCAACTTACTCTTCATCGTTTTCTTCATCTTTTTCTAATTTTTAGAACTAGAAAAAATGAAGAGTAAGTTGAACCGAGATTAAAGTTGATTTACATTGATGGAAATTATTATTAACAAATTCGATTGAATGTACTCAGTGCGCACTGATGCATATTAGAGATCCTATATTAGAGTCTGGCTACGAGCGATTTTGTCAAAATCCTAGAAGAAAGAAAGATACATATAATTTCTTCCCGTATAACGCAAGTGACCGAATTCGGTACTAATTGATAGAAATGAATATTAGATATATCACTCTAACTCAAAGACACACAAAAATCAACAAAAGAACAAAATGACTATTTTAATTCTTAACGTCAATAGACAGTCAAATTTTGTAACCAAAAATCATTATTTTAACTTTCATTTTGACTTTCGTCAAAATAAAGTCATTTTGATTTTCTCTTGACTTAAGTGTATTTCCTGAAAACTTATACTATCTCACTCTATGATCTTAATTAAAGTTAACGAGTGAAACAATAGAAATTAGAATGAGATAGTATATATACAGGGAGAATTATATATATCTTTTTCTCATAGGATTTTGACAAAATTGTCTATGATCAAACTCTGTTATAAGATGCATATTAACTAAAGCCGTTGTATACAAATTGATGTTAAGCTGTGTGTTCAATATAGAAACAGATTAAAGAAATTCTCGATACATTTTATTGTGTTGTTGAATGAAATATGTATTTTATAATTCAAAATACTTGAATTTCACTTTTACATTTAAATTAAATCAAATACAAAAACTTTAATATCCACCAGTACACTGTGTTATATACATAATAGGATTGATCGTCAGAAAATTATTATTTTATTTATTCTGTTTCTCCTATCGCAGAATTTTTTTTTGTTTCTCATGGAATGGTAATTGTATTTGAAAAACTACTTTGAAACATATATACCTTTCTACTATGTCCAATTAATAATTTATTTTCTAATAATGTGATTATATAAGTATGAGACATTTAGCTGGCAACGACAAAAGTGAGAAACAATGCTGTTTGCAGGTCTCTGGCAGGTGTGTTTCCAAGGATTCCAGGATCCGCGTCATCTCTATGATACCAGATTCTATGGATGTTGGTGGGTGTTTGAAGAAGAGTATTACATCATACACGACATACTTCTACCCGATTTCTTCGTCGCCACGCAGTTCTTCTTCACACTGTGCTTCACCTTGTTGCTGATAGGAAGTTTTCTGACTATTTTATATACTTGTTGCTCGCGTCAGCATGACAAGTATCAGCTGCTTCTGTGGGCAACCGGTGGCAATTTAACTTTGGCAGGAATATGTGGTGTTATATCGGTGATTATATTCGGCGCCAGAGGTGACGGTCGAGATTGGATGCCCAATTGGGAGCACAATGATATCAGTTGGTCTTTCGCCTTAGCCGTCGTCGGCAGTTTTGTCCTGATAGCCGCTGGTGTCTTATACTTGATCGAAGGACGTAGACACAGGAAGAAGCAGGAGCGAATATTGAACGAAGAACAAAAAACGCATACGACCATTTAGCATATTTTTACATCGTAATCGAACAAATATTCGTGATGTATTAAATGATACATCGCGTAAGCGCAAATTTTATCCACTGAACATGTATCACGGATAAATCTCTTTGAAGACTAATAATTTTATATTAATTGTTACGCAGCTACTCATTGTAACGTTATAGAATCTGTCGATATACATATTATCTAAGATACATATATATTTTAAATATATAAGGACTAGAAGTCATTGACTTGCATTGACAAAAATTTAAATTATATGAAACATTTTCTATAAATGATGCACGACTAGATGTCGTAAATATTATTAAATGTGTAACGCACATATCTGAACTAATCCGTCCATTTATCTGTATTGTTTTTTAAAAAATTTTGTAGGGATTAATTATATATATTTGTACATAAGTTCTATATAGATAAATATTGATATTGAGAGAGATAAATCTCCCACTTGTATGCCGTATACAGATATAATAAAATAATTTTTCCTAATAAATAGCTACCACGTTTTTACTCTCGTCCAAGAAGTATAAAAAAATCAAGATAAATCAATTTGATGTTATATTAATCAAATTCATGTCATTTTTTTGTCATGATTCAGTCAGTATGACATTATTTTGTCTTGTTTTTCTTATACAAATATTCAGATTTTGCATGTCAAATTTTGGAATACAAATTAAATCAATTAAATGTACTTCTGCACACAGTGACCTACTTTGTTCTCGCAAAGTCATTGTAAATTATAAGACGCGGGTCTTTCGCGTGCACGCGATAACTCGGGGGAAAGCGTTCGCCGTTTGACCTAATTTAGATTCTATTCTAATCGACCGCGCTGAATCTTCCGCAGTTATGTCAGTTGCGGCCGGTATAATGCGTCATCTTGTGGATCGCTCGTCGAGATCTCCTCGAGGTGACACATTTGCGTATTGCAGAGGAATTCCATTCAGCGATGACTCGCGTCGCGCAACTACGACATCATTTTCGTGATTCAGTTACAGGATGTACATACGTTAATTTCTACGAATATACGTCTTTTTTGGGAGAAAATATGAATGACAATAGTGAAATGGATTTGTAAGAGAAGCGGAAGTCACGTAAAAGAAAAGAAAGCGTTCTTCCTCGCCGAGAAATTGTTTATGGCCATTTTAGACGATTTCTAATTCTCGTCAGATATTTCAAGACGGAAATCGTTGCGTTTTAATTTTTTATGCCGTGCGTTATTTAACATGTGAATCAAAAATTTTTATAATAAAAAAAAGAAATAGAAAGAAAAATACAGAAATTTATGGTGCGAATGCATTTAAAAAATACGTGTCTTCTCATTTTTCAATTGCACACATAAAATTATAAATAGAAAATTATATAAATCCTAGATGAGGTGTATACTTTCTGTAATAAAATTACAGATTTTAATTAAAACGCTTACTCAGCATCAGATAATAATTAAGATCCTTCTAAGATATGGACATCAATATTATTAAATTGCTTGCCAATTAATTTGTGATATTATTACTCTATATTAAGTAGGATTGCGTTTCAAGATTGAAAATTATAAACTCGACGCGCAGTTTACAAGATTAGATATGATTTATGAATATATAAATTCACATTGAATTATTTAAACGATCCAGCTTGACTGATCCATTTTAGGATCTTTATTTCCTATTTGTATAAATAGAACATTCTGAATTCTCCGCGACGATTTATCGATCGCCTGAAGCAAGTTTTAGGCTTAGAAACGCACTATTCGCGGTTCGCTTACGTCCTACAGGATCAAGGTCGGAATGCGATCATGAGGAGAGAAACGATATGCATAAATAAGACGTGCGACACACGCTGACACATTATGCACCTTGACGGATGCAGGGACGACGAGAGAAGCGGCAGGATCACCACGAATTTCCAAAAACCTCAAAAAACTTTTCTTTACAAGAAAACGCAAATTCTTAACTCCTTTTTTTCAATTTATACTACAGACATTTTAAAAAAATGTCAATTTATTATTAATTTCTTTATTAGTTTCATATCAATATCGTAATATTTATTGAGAACAGCTGTTTTTTCTTTTATTTTCAGAACTCTTTTTTTCATATAAAACTCTTGACTTATTAAGAGAGTCTAGTTTTACCAGTGTAATTAAGATTAACTTCAATCTCGATTTTAATTTACTTTATCTTTTTCTTAAAATTAGAAAAAGATAAAGAATAAGTTGAACCAAGATTAAAGTTAATTTACATTGGTGAAAATATAGACGTAAGGCAAGTCAGAGCAGGTCAAAATACTATTGTTCGGTTTCGGCCAAAGGTTCAGCAGATTATCTCCCTTTTTCGGGGATAAAGGAAAGCATTCTTTTTTGCTCCCAGGATATCATTGTGAGAATCCAAGCCCTCGCTGTGGACGGTCCTGCATAGATTCGTTACGTTTAACGCCCCGCTCGTGAGAATCGTGGGATACCTACTTGCGCGTGGGGCTGTTTGTCGCAATTTGTCGAGTCGAGGTGAAACGCGGGTTAGGTTAGGTTAGTTAGAACGCGGCCGTTCGCTCCGCCAATAACGCGGGTCGCTTGGGTGTGGTTATTAGTGCCGTGGGACCGTCAGGTAGAATTGTGTTTCATGAGAGTATAGTTTACGCTGCGCGTCCAGGCGGTCGGACGTCTCGTCTCTCTTTCACGATCGTCTCGGTAGCACGCGGAGCGGCGACATGAAGAAGAGGAGTTTGTCCGGCAACGTCGGCGTCGGCGTGTTCCTGGTAGGATTCGTCTGCGTGTGCGTCGCCTTCGGCACGCCCTCCTGGTTGGTCAGCGACCCACGGATCGTCGGGGCGCAACTCGACCGACTCGGCCTGTGGCGACACTGCTTCAGGTCGCTGCCCAACCCCCAGGAGTCCGACGCGCCCAGACGATTCTTCGTCGGCTGCAGATGGGTCTACGACCCGTTTACCGCGGGTTACTCCGAAATCCGCGGCTTCTTACTGCCCCGTAAGTAGTCGTGTAATCGGTGTAATCATCTCAAACACATCCGAGGGAAACTGTTCTTCTTATGTTTCTACCAATGTAGATTAACTTCAATCTTAGTTGTTCTTCATCTTTTTCTGATTCTTAGAACTGGAAAAAGATGAAGAGTTAATTAAATCGAGATTACAATTTAAACTACATTAGCAGAAATGGACTCTTAACATCAAACAGTGAATCTTTCATTTTTCTTCTTGAGAAGAAGAGATTTACTATTATTAGAAGAATAATAGTAAATCTCTTATATATATACATATATATATATATATATATATATATATATATATATATTTAAAAAT
>NW_017298058.1:122267-191513 GCF_001594075.2 Trachymyrmex cornetzi
TATATATACACGTAATAAATTTTCAGCACTAGCAGTGAATTTTGGAACACAGCCTTGACAGTCTATCTTGGACTGTCGTTGAATTTGAAATGCATTGATAATATAATGACAATATTTGTTGATACTGTTGATAGTTATTACTGAGAGCTTTCCAGGAGACATATATCGAAAATTTTTGTTTAGCGAGAGGTAGAGACAGAGAGAATGGCTCTTGTGTCGATCATGTATCCCTTGCTGGAAAGCTCCCAATAATAATAGGTCAAGAACCATTTGTTTAACATAATATTTTTTGTTACAGCTTTTATGATAGCCACGCAAGTGTTCTTCACAATATGCTTTCTGCTGGGTTTAATATCATTCTTTCTGATATTACTCTTCACTCTGTGTTGCGACCCAGAGCGAAAGAGATATATCGAGCTGATAACTACCATCGGTTACTTGCTGCTGGGTAGCGGTATCAGCGGTGGCATAGCAGTCATCGTATTTGCCTGCCTTGGTAACACCAACGGTTGGATGCCTGGACACGCCAATAATTATTTAGGATGGTCTTTCGCTCTAGCTGTCATAGGCAGTGTACTAATGCTGATCGCCAGCGGTTTATTGCTGGTAGAGGCAACCGTTCAACGAAAGAAACGAGACTATCTGAAAGAATCTCAAATGCGTTTTCAACTTGAATCTCGCGCCTAAAATAAATAGCACTTCCTGACTTGTTCGCAAGAATTGCGCACAAGCGTCTGTATTAAAAGTCTGTAGTACCGTTCCGTCCATGCAGGGTGCAACGTTTTATTTTAGAACTTTTCTCTTTCTCTATGGAATGTACAAAAAAGATCTGTATTAATTTAAGTTTAGAAAATACGTAAGTTTAATATTTTTGTACAATATTTTATATCTCTCTTTACATAATATTACGTATATCAAATCATAGTACTGTACGATAATATCGTTATTAACGATATGAGACGGTACACGCGTCTTAAAACAATTGCAGAAAAATTCGCAAGAAATTAAACAATATAAAAAGGGTCCACGATTTTTTATTCGAAACAATTGTGCCTTTTTAATATAAAGATTTAAAGCTCGATAGGGCAAATTTTTTAATTCATCGATTGATCAATCGCACTGTAATTTTGTTCCGTAAAAGCTGCATTTGCGCATAATGCGATTAATCAATCGATGAATTAAAAAAACTCGCCCATATATTTATATAAAATTGTAAGCTATGAGGAAAGGTTATTTATTTACGAATCGTGTGCACAATTAATCGTTTTTCTCTTTTCTATTCAAAAGATGCATTTAATTAAGATGCAACGCTATTCTTTAAATCCCCTCTCATTTTTTGACAAATATTTTATTATATATAATATTTTATTATAATTTTCACTTGACTTGATAATTTGATGTGGTCATTTTTATTACTTATATATAGTTTTTCACGAACTTTTCTGTGTAGCATTTTGAGACGCAAATCACGAAATGTCTTGTAGATTGTATCTACGTAAATATATGTATATTGTATTAAATTTTATGCACGAGATTATATTCGCACAATGCAGTTATGCAATACATATCAATGAAAAGCTAACGAGATTAATAATTAATAATTAATTAAAGATTAAAGCAAATTTTGTAATTCTATCCTTTACCAAATAAACCTTCTAATACAAGATATTTTTATTTCTGCAGCCTATCAATCTCTCTTAAATTTACATCTGAAATTCAAATAAATTACATCTCTCGTTAAATAAGAAATATAAATAGTAAATTTGAAATATATAACTATAATTCAGGCAAACTAATGAAAAATCTGTTAAAAAACTGAAACATTTTTTTCTCTTTTTTAATGAAGGCGTTATTATTAAATTCCTTCAATCAGCACCTATTCCTGCATTCGTTTACGAATGAAAGTATCATTTAATTCTTGTTTAACACTCGGCGAACAATAAGGATAAAATAATACTTTTGCGCTAACCGCTGCGTAAACGAATGCATCCATGATGTAAGAAGACAAGAGTTGCGTTCGCTTTTGCGCTCACGACGCTTGTGAGCATTAATTGTTTTTGTTTAATATTTAATAAGCAACAAGGATGAAATGATCCTTAAAACGTTGTGTGTTCGCCAAAGCGAACACAGTCTAGCGAGTACCACTGTTGCATTCTCGAGGATGTGCAGTGGTTTAAAGTAACGTCTGCTCTCCGATCAATCAGAGTTCGCCCTCAAATGCTAAAAAGCAACATGGCTTCTTCCATGCATCCATGCAGTTTAATTGTCAAAGAATAGATTGATGAGGCCAATTAAAATTGAAGAAAAAGAAAGAATATTGGATCATATTAGTACTATCTATTTAGTTTGCAGAAATGCCAGTGCGTTGTGTAAAATATTGTACTAGTCGCACGTCTTATCATTTTCTAAGAAAATGAAAAATGTTAAATTTCTTTGATTTCCTAAGGTCGAAATTATTCGTCAACAATGACTTCAAGTCAGTCAAAGAACAAAAATAGATATAAAAGTTGATGCGGCTAAAATTGATATAATTAATTAAACATTTGTTAGTTTGCAATATGTAGATATATATACACAATACGGATAAAGAATTTTTTGAAACGATCAAAAGCATATTTGTAAAAACTTTGAATGTCAAAATACTTTTTCAATTTTATGTTGAATAATATATAATAATATACAGCATATATTATACACAGAATAATATGCACATATATTAACGTACAGTGATGGTCATGAAAATAGAGTCGGCACGTATATAAAAATTTATAAAATAGTTATTTTGTTTATCTATATATCTTCTTGCCGGTAATGTTATTTATTGTACATACAGTAGCAACAGTTCATATCAATTAAAAAACATAAACTATTACTGAAATAAGGTGCATGTCGTATTGCAAGAATCCTAAAGTGTTCTGTGCTGCAAGTCTGGTCATAATAATAAAGCCTAATTATTAATATAAGTTTATTAACATAAAAAAAGTTTGTTAAATATAATGTTAATAAACTCACATTTTAAGAAACATTAATAATTTTGTTTTACGACACGTAACGTGTTACTTTTTAAAATGAGTAAATGGTAACGATAACGAATTATTTTTAACAAAAAGTAACTGTAACGGTAACGCGTTATTTTTCCCAACTCTGTATATATTGTTCCCAACTCTGCACATACACAGTTTTTTAGAACACTATTAATAATCTGATCTTATTATGCCGTTTGAATCTCGCGCAACATTTGGGGGCAAAATTTGATTGGCGCTGCTCCAGTATTCAGTCGCCATTATGCGCAATGATACACCTTACAGAAAACAGACCACTTGTTTTCTTATATCATGGTATGGGTGATGCGAGTTGATGCTGGTTGATCACGGTTGATGCGAGTTCACTGGGTGTGGCGAGGGTGAGGTGCGGTGACGAACGACAACAATTGTAAACGAACGACTTGTACAGATCAGTTAGTTTCACGTTGGCCTTTCTAAAAGGTCACCATGACGGTGGATAAGCAAGATTATCACAGAGCGTCCAGTGAGTAATTGATTAAGTCAATCAGCAGAGCGATTATCTGAAATAACCTGTACTAATTGTCTTTCGTTTTCATTGATAGACGCGGTCGTTTTCGGTGGAGGACTCTCGTTCATGGCACTCTTTCTCTTAATGATGGCCTTCATAAGGTAAACATACCTTCAAGCAATTGTTATAAGTAACTAACAATCTCAAATTGACTTGAAACATATGAAAACAATGTTACTGATCCTCTCCATAATTTCCAGTCCGTATTGGATAGAATCGTATCAGGAGACGTTCAACAGCTTTAAGCACATGGGACTTTGGGAATATTGCTTCGAGCAATTCCGTTATCCCTATTATCAGTTTGACAAACAATTCAACGGCTGTCATCATATATTTTCACAAGAATATTATGTCATAAGAGAGTGGCTGCTGCCAGTATGGCTCATGGTAGTGCAGACATTTGTCACATTGGCCTTAATGCTGTCCATCTCTGCCTTCATTGTAATTGCCTTGATTTGGACACGTTGGCCGTTGAGATTTGTCCTGCATTATGAATGGCTTCTGTCATCCGTTGTGTTTGTATGCAACGCAGCTGCTGGTAAGTATAAGAGTTTTTTAAGTTAAAGATAGAAGATACCAAATATTCTTTAATCCGGTTACTTTTTAATTTTAGGCGTGCTTCTCTTTCTGGCAGTCTCTATATTCGGTGGACAATGCTGGCGTCGGGATTGGTTAATGTATCCGAATTTCAATCACTTGTCGTGGTCATATGGTCTTGCTGTCATATCATTCATGATCCACACGTTTGCCGCATTCTTTCTTTATTTAGACGCGCGGACAGGTTACAGACTACGCAAAGAGTCTCGTAACTTGGTGATGCAGATGCAGCCGAATCCACAATCTCAACACGCCCCGCCAAGCCGAAGCGGATACGTATAAAGTAATCTCAAATCGTGCTTTTGGCGAAAAATTTAATTTCCATATAAATTCTTATCGTTATTTTTAATGAAGAAACAAAAGATGAGATCTGTCTCTTAAGAAAGACTGTACACCATCTGTGTACAATATTCATCCGTCCATTTAATTTGTTCGTTAAAAATAATAGTAAAAGCTTTATACATATATATAAAAGCTTTATATATATTTTAAGAAGTTAATTTTCAGAGTTGAAAGTTATAAGCAAAGTAATATACGGCGATCTGTTTCAAGAATCTACATTTCATTTATATTTAATTTAATTTGTATTTAATTTAAAAAGGATAAACACATGTGTGTGTCGCCTTCTCTCGAGCTAATTAACTTACATTCAATTTTCTTTAAACTAATTCGCTTGCGTGAATAATATCCGCCCGTTGTTATACTCACGTGCGCACATTATTTTTTTTATCATATTTTTATATATATATTTTATACATTCTATGTAGAATACGTATAATATAATAGAATTATATTATTTGACTTACAAATGTATAGGAAATTAATAAATGAAGACATATTCTTTTTCGTGTGTGTGTTGTGAACGAAACGACAGTAAATTATTGTAGAAGTTTTCACTCACCTGGAATATTCGCTTGCGACGCAACATCGAGCACGTAACGCATGACGTCCAATTCGAAACTTGTGTCGAGAACGATGAAACTTGCTTTTTCGAGATGCGACTGATACTCTTTTATCAACTTCGGGGTAATCAAAGTGAAGCATTCCATTTCGCTAATGTAGAAGTGACATTCGCCATTAACGTCCACTATCACCGTCATCCTGTAATATTAGCGATAATTTATCAAATACGAATGGATCTGCTGATATTCGGATAATCAATTTGTCGAATTATCTTATTAAATTCGGATATTACTTAAAAGTGGATATCCGAACAATTCGAATCTGCACATCTAAAGAGATGAATTTATTGGAATCTGAATTTGTTAATTTGTATTCTTAAGTACAGCAAATTAGACAATTGGAAAGCAACGTTCTCGTTTCTTTCCTGGTCTTAGCTGATTCTAAAAGTGTTATTTTCCCTCATAGCTAAAAATATCGTTATAATCAAAAGAAGCTATTATCCAAGCATGTCAACATTTACAAATTCGTAATTGTATAATAATATTATCGAGTAATTTTGGATAATAATTATTTTAGCTAATTTGAATATATTATACTGTCTAGATATTTATATAGTCTTGTATATTGTTCAACGGAATTATTGGACAAGTTCTTGCCGCCGAATACTCGTTAACGAAGCAAGATTACGACTCGTACTTTGCGGTGTCCACGTCTGACATGCGTTTCACTATCTCGCCTCCGACTCCTAAGCTCTCGAGAATGATTTTCCCGTGCTCGTCGTCGCCAACGATGGACATTAAACGCGTATTTTCCAAACCAAGCTTGAGTAGTGCATCAGCAACGTTTCGACCAACTCCGCCGCAGCTTCGTCTACTTCGTCCGGTATGCGTTCTCCCGTCATTCTGGAAATGAATCGCTCTCTTCAGGATTATTCGGACTCTACGTGAATTCTGTTAGACGATTAATCGATTTTACATGTGGAAGTTATATTTTCCGTATGACAAAGAGGGAGGAAAAAATGTAAAGATTAAAACCATAAAAATTCTCTTAAGTTTTAGTAAAGAAGAAAATGTTTTAAGAAAAGAGAGCATGTTGTAGAAAGAGCAGATCTACACTCTTTGAGGAAGTTAGCCCTTGGGGCTATAAAGGAGTGTTTACTTTGGGTATATCTGTTTTGCTCCAGCTTGTAAAAATGCAATTAAACGTGGAGTATTCGCTCCAGGGTCGTACAGCTGAGAGAGAGTGCTTAAGGGAAGTATGCAAAATCCCATCCCTGTGATACTCAAGTTGGCATATAGTGTTTACCCTTTCCATTCTCTTCTCTCCGTTCCTATATCTTGGTATACAGTATAACTGGTGCCTACGTATCTCCGTTCTATACTTTCTTTCTCTCTCTTTCTCTCTCCCTCTCTTTCGCACTTCTACATCCGGTGGTAACATATGGCTGGACATTTTTATCTCTCCACCTCTTCCTTCCACCTCAGCTCTATTTCTACGTATCAACGCTGTGCTTGGGGATGCGCGTACCCTCCCACGAGAGAGACCTTATCGGTCAGACCTATTTCCCGCGACGACAGTGCTCCGTCTCAGTCTCGTGAAACAAGACCGTCTTATCTATGCCCTTTTGTGGCATAAAATAGTGGTATTGGAATACGAATTTATTCTTTGTGACGGCTAGCGCGGTTACTGGATCGAAGCGGAGCCCACTTCGTCCACCTCCGATCGTCCGCCCTTGTACACTCCCTTCGCGTGTCTTCCCTCTATCTATCAGTTTGCCTTGCGACGGTGGTGGCAGAGTCTCTTCAATCCTCGTGCCAGTCTGGTTGCCTATTTCGGGCGCTGTTCATGGTGGTGAACACCCCCGTGGTTCACGTACCCCCGGGTGCCCCCTGTTCTCTGTGCCGACAGAGTATAGAGAAAGAAAGAGAGAAACCGCAAGATAGACAAGGGATAGATAGGTAAAGAGAGCCGCGCGTGTCCGCCTGGAACATCCATCTCATGCGTCAGGCGCGCGGGGCGAGAAGCGTCGGGCGTCGTGGCCGCGGCGTCGCGGCGACGACGACGACGACGACGACGACGACGCTCAGTCGCGCGCACGAGCTCTCGACTCTGCGTGATCAGTGGCAGTGAGAGGCAGCGCGTCGCGTCGCGTCGCGCCGCTCCACGAAGCGTCGTGCGAGCGACATGCGCTACGGCTGGCGGCGGCCTTGTCAAGTGTCGACTGTGACCAGGAGGACGGGGACGAGGCCGAGGCCGAGGCCGAGGACGAGAACGAGAACGTCAACGGCGACGAAGACCAGGACAACGAAAACGGGAATAACGCCGGTAACGAGGAACCCGGGAACAAAGGCGACGACGTCGAGGTGCTGGTGGTGAGAGGCGTCACGAGGTGTACGGGACGCATGACGAGGAAACACGGGCGACTGGCATGAACGACGACGTCGTGGACGACGTTGCCGAGGAGGACTCTCGCGGCGATGCCCGTGAAGGAAGCGCTACGGGCACTACGACGACGACGAAGACGACGACGATCGCGTTCCTCGTACTACCGGCCCGACTGATGACACCCGGCCGCAGCGATTCCGCAGCGGTCTCGGCGAACAAGATCGCGCCTCCGCAATCCGCGTGCACATAGGCTGGTAATCGGCATTAAGAAATTTGCGTCGTAGAAAGCGCGATCCTCGAAGTGATCACAAGTGACGAGCCGCCCGTGGCGTTTTCTCGTCGAACCTCAAGAAAGATTTCTCAAAAATTTCCTACTTCTCTGACTGAGAGTTTCACTTCCGTGCAAAGTAGTCGTAGACGAAGAGGATCAATCGGCCCATCGAATGGGATCGCTTTCCTCGGAAAGACTTTCTTTCCTCGTGTATCTTCCCCTGAAGAAAAGGTCTCTTCCTAAAGGACACAAGAATTAGAAGGACCGAGACCTTCCTTCGCAAGAGAAAGCACGCTCCTTGACATCGAGCGTGCCTTTCCTCCGGAAAAGTCCTACGCAGAGGTATCTAGTTGATCGAATAAGCCGGGTCAACGCGAACGGTGTATTTCTTTGCGAAATAACAATTGTGTCCCCTCCTCCTCCGAGCCTTCATCGAAGAGACCGCGTTCGCTATGGTACCGAAAGAAATCTTGGTGAGATTCGATAGCAATTTGAAAAGCGTGCTCGAGCATCCGAGGGTGCCACGCGTTGGATCCACGCCATCCCGACCGACAAACCGACACGATTGGCTTGCTGATCGGTAGAGCCTGTGAGAGAGAGAGTTCGCGTGTGGCATTCCCTGTTTTGCATGCGGTGAAAATAGGACGAAGCGTCGTAGCGAGTAATGATAAATTCCTTCGGGAAGGTCGGGAGGAAGATTGCATAACACCACGTTCCCTCCCTACATCCATTGCCACCCTCTTCCTCCCCTTCTCCTGCGCGCGCGCGTATTTCCTCGTCGTCCTTTTTCTCCCTCTGACTTTTCGCGCCTCCTCTTCAGAGATATGTCTCACCTCGTATATCGAATATCTAATTAAAGGTTGGCCGATAATCTTTTTTTATCACGTCTGTCCCCGCTCAGTAAGACGTATGATAGCCCCGTCTCCTTGTCCCTCGCTCCGGCATCCGGCGTTGGAAAAGGATTGCACATTGCACGCGACATCGATCCGCGCACGCCTCTTCTCTCTCTCTCTCTCTCTCTCTCTTTCTCCTTCGCTCTCCTTTTTTTTCCTTCCGTGGGATTATGTAAAGCAGGCAGTACTGGACGCCGGCCAGGACATTGACTGCTCGTCTTCGTGACGTTGGGAATTGTTTCTCCGTTAAGACGAAAAGAGAGGTAACCGCGCGCTGTCGATGCCTCTTTCTCTTTCTCGTGTTCTCTCTCTCTCTCTCTCTCTCTCTCACACTTTTTCTCTCTTATATGTGTTTCTCGTTCGAGCCGTGTGTCAATGTGGAGCGCGCGCTAACGCGCAGGGTTTAAACGATCGATGGGCCCTTACCGTTCTCTCGCTCTTCCGTGTTTTCATTACAATGCGCCACTCGCATTACTCGCATATACTCGTGGCGGCCTGTCCACATGCATGCATGCAATGCGAATGCCGATGCACGAAAACGAGAGCATGCTTTGGCGCATTGCCCTGGCCGAGCCGATGCATGTCCGTGTTCGCGACCCTGACGAGGACAATCTCGGGACGATCCGTGTATCCCGCATGTAGAGAATCTTTACCGAGAATCTTTCGCATGTATTACAAAAGCGGCGATTTTTCTCATCTTTAAATTCTTCGAAGTGGAATCTCGCTCTAAAAAGTGAACTCTCACTTTTCAAGAATGATAATTTTGCCAATCTTGACAAAAGAAAAATATCACTTTAGAAAAAATTTAGAAAATTCTGTCACTGAAACTCTCTAATTCTCTGAAGTGGAATCTCACTGTTTTAAAAGAGTGAAAATTGTGCCACTCTTTAGAGTGAAATTTCACTTCGAAGAATTTAAAGAGTTTTCCTTTCTTCTTTACACTTTGCTTCCTACTTTCGAAACTATCCCTCTGATATTTCATCCCCTTTATTCAGCCCTGCCTCATCGTGATTGTATATATGCCTCTTCGCAATTCGTCAGATAGGGTTGTCTCTGCGGTTCTTCCGATGGCTCGCCGAGCCGGCGAAGCTTCGTGCCGATATACTCACTCAGGCGCATATCCTCTCTCTATCTCGCACGATTTATCTCTGTCCCTCCTCGAAGAGAAGCTACATAGAGCTAGGCGGCGGAGGATCGATAAATAGAATCGCCTATCGCACGCTACAACTGTCAGAAAGAAATACAATCCGCCGAGGTGCACGCTAGCCTCCTCCCGCCGTTGGTTTCAACTTGGAAACGCACGCACGTTGAATTCCGTTGAATGCCCGCGCCTCCCTCCCCCCTTCTGCAAGTCCCCTTTTAGATCGAGTCATCTACGGATAAAGTGAGAGAGAGAGAGAGGGGGGGAGAGAGAGAGAGAATTTCAAATTGCGCGGTATGGTGAACAAGCGGAGGAAGATCCAAGATCGAAGATCAAATCGAAAAGCTTTGGATCCTAAAAATCGTGAAAAAAAGTTCGACTAGCGCAAGACAGATTCGAGGACGTATATCTGTTAGGAATATATCTCTCATATGTTTTTTTTTCATGTACTTCTGTTTTTCTGCACAGGAGAATCGTTAATCGTTCCGGTAGCTGAACACCGAAGACCGTCATTGCGGTGAACGACGACAGGTGCGCGTGACACGAGGGGGACAACCATGAACGTTAGCACGAACGACCTTCCGGTGTGGCGATGCAGCACGACGTGGCTCGCGTGACTCGCGCCGGTCACGAGTAAAGAGGATCGGTCTCCACCTTTAGCCACCACCCTCCTCGCGTAATACCGCGGCGGCGGCGACGGCGGCCCCCACCACCACCACCATCACCACCACCACCAACGGTACAACGCGCTGGCCCGTCTCTCCTATTCAACCCCCCGCGAACGCGGGGTACAATCCTTACGACGAGGACACGCACACCAGGGTGGCACGATAGTATGACGGTGATGCTGCTGCAACGTTCAGTCACCCCGCAGTCGACGCACAGCCAAAAGACAGCGACGAAGGACTGCAGCGCGAAGCCGCCCTTTCTCTTTCTGCTGGACGACCGTGAGGAGCATCGGCACTCGACCGATACCAACACCACGACTACTACAAACAACAACAATAACAACAATAATAACAACAATAACAATAATAACAATAATAACAACAATAACGTCAACAACAACAACAACGTTTTCAAAAGAGGCGACCGGAGTAACAGCCGCGATCACGTCGCCGACGAGGCGCCGTCGTCGGTGACGTCCCAACGACTCGCCGACGGTGGTGAGGACGTCGCGATGCGATATTACCGCCTCTGGATCTACGCCTGTAACCTGGTGCTGTTCGGTAGCGCGATCGGCTTTGCCGCCGCGGTGTCGCAGACCCTCCTGTTCACCGGCGACCCACGTCGGCACGTGGTGCCGGGTGTACCTCGCGTCTACGACCCCACCGCGCTCTACGGCTATCTGGCACTGACGGCGCAGTTGGGCCTGGTGCAATTACTCGGTTGCATCGCCGCCAGACGGCTCAGCGCCCGGTTACTCCACGTCTACTGGATATTACTGCTGATACTGCTGTTCGGCGACGCCGTCGTCGGCGTCGCCTGGATCTTCCGTTTCGAGAAAATGCGCGCCGACCTCAGACCCACGCTCAAACTACGTTTGCAGGTACGCCATCGAGTTATCGTGGGGTTTCCCCTTGTGGTTCGAGGGTTCCCGTACCCCGATTCTGTAACTTTTAAGTTCGGTACCGTTATACTGTTGTTGGCGGCGTTGGCGCAACTTTTTTTACCGTGTATATCTGCGCGATGACAATACAACGATACCGATACTGTCATTAAGAGTATAGAATCGGGGTACAAGCTGGCCATTACGTCAGAAGCGGAAAAACATAATAAGCTTTTTCTCTCGTCGTGTGTATCGAAATAGATTAGTTTCTTGCACGTTAAAGCTCGTATTTCATAGATCTATGAGATATACCAAAAAAACTCTCTTCGGTTCGTCGACTAGGGAGTAGCTATCTATAGATTGACTTGTATTGTCATTTACTACAAGTAGGGGGTTTTCACCTTAGTGATGACGTAGAAATCAATTTGTACCGATATACGGCGTGAAAAAGAATTCATTCGACTTTTCGGTTCTTTGACCAAGATCAACTCTGGGATTCTACTCTTAACGACAGTGTCGATATTATTATATTGTTGCGCAAATATTTTTTATCATATATATTATTTAATATCTACGCTACGATAATGCAATACGCTAAAAGTTACAAAATTCCAATGTTGAAACCACGGATTTCCGTTACCGATAGATTAACACTAGAACTGCGGGTTTAAATTAATCCAATCGCGGTTCAAGATAAATCTGGATTTTTACAAGGCAGAGTTGTCACCATAAAAGTAAAACTACTTGCAATTAATTATGATTATTTACAAAAAATCTAAAGCTTCACGTGAAAATTTAAATTACCTGGAAAAGAAAGAATTATCACAGATTGGTCAAACGGTACAGCTGCTGTTCTAGTGTTAACGCAAACCGTGAACTCGAGGTGATGATTTCTTGCCCGCAGGTGGACTATGATAAGGAGATGCGATTCAGCGAACAGTGGGACCGACTTCAGCGGGAGTTCATGTGCTGCGGGGTGACCGGACCCAAGGATTTCAATCACCGTGACAACTGGCCACTGACCTGCTGCGGGCCCAGCGTTAACATCAGTGAGCCCTGTCAGAACCCATACATGCGCGGCTGCGAGGAGACGCTCGTACGCTGGCTCAGGAAGACGGCGGACCTACTGTTTGTCCTGGGCTTCTGCGTCATCGCCTTCGCCAAGCTCTGCTTTCTCGGCATCCTACGCTACGAGATACGGGAAATGATACAGAAGATACGAATGCTGAGGGAACCGCCGCCGCCGGCCACGCCGTTCGCGCAACCGCCCTTTTCCCAGGTGCTGCCGGAAACAGCCAACAACGGCAGCATAGTGAGACGCACAACGTTACCTAACACTGTTATGCCTTCCGGTATGTTTCAGTTTGAAGTAATTCCTCTTTGTGAAAACAATGTCGACGATCTGAATCAATTAACGCCGAAACTTGACGATACGTTACCCAGATTTTAGCTCCTAATCATTAGTATTGTGTTAGAACGGAGTCTTTATATATATATATCAGATTTGAATAATAAACAACTATTTGAATATGATATATGTACACTGTTAGAAATTTCTCAATGAATTTTAATTAACATGTAAAGGAAGCATGTGGTTATGTACGAAATTAAATGTAATGAATGATGTAAATAAAAACTAAATTACAGTAGTCTTAAATGTGATGAACGTGTGTATTGAAATTAATGAACACATTATTGTAGAAATTAATTTACACGTTAATGAAAAGTACGAGATCTGTAACTGAAAAGTAATTTACGTTAATGATATATAAGAAACGTAAACGTATTAAACGTTAAGCGTTAATAGTATTAGGCTTAATTAAAATATTATTAGTATTTGTAAATGTAAAAGTACATTAAATTTTATTAATATGTACATTAATAATTATTTCAATTACGATTAATTAAATGTCATTTATAAAAGTATATTAAATTTCATTACACTTAATTTTTCAGTTACTGTAAACTTAAATTTCATTAACATGTGCATTAATAGTCCTTTCAGTTACAGAGAAATTAAACTTCATTCACCAATGTACATTAAAAGTTAATGAAATTTAAGAACATTTCTAACAGTGTATGTACTAATCACTTTTTACCAATATTCGAATATCGACTGTAGTATCTATTATAGAATAGAGGTAGAAGCTTAATAACCATCTGAATCTTAATAATCCAATAAGAAAGGACAGTTTTGTTTAAGTATCTATAAATTTAGCTAGATACAGATCTGAAAATAAATTTATTGGAGCATCAAAATAATTTCAAGCATGATGAGAAATGCTATAAAAAGTAAGTTTTAGCATACTATAGCAACTAGTTTAAGCGTTCTACATAATTAATTTGATGGTCCAAAATTATATTCAGATTTATAGATACATTTTTAGATATTTTAGCAAAATCGTTCTTTTCCTGAAGGATTTGATTTTTTGAAGGAAGAAAAGAACTATCATCCTTTGATTCGTTTTCAGGCAACGCGTCGGTGTTGCTACAGTCGGACGAATGCAACACCGGCCGGCATCCTCTGTTGGCGAACAATCTGCAGGACGGTGGTGCTGACAGCGATACAAATAGCCACTGCGCGCTAATACTCGAGGAGACGACACCTACCTCGACGAACAACCACAATTGCGCGGCCGGCGGCGGCCGTGAGAAAAGCAACGGTAACAACAACTACGAGATGCGTGAGTTTAACCGCAGGCTGTTGCTGTCGAACGGTACCAGCCCGGGCACAGGCGTGACCGTAACGAGCGGTCAGAGTAGACGCACCTGACTATGGAGATGGTGGCGAAGCACCCAGAACCGTTTCCTGTACAGGAGCAATCGGCGGCGCGCCGACATACCGCTATACAAGTAAAAGTACGACAAACTCTTTGTCATACGTTTCAGTTTCTTTTTTAAGAAAATTACACATACATCTAGCGAGCTACTAGCTGGCGCGAGTCCAACGCGGACGGTGTGATATACCTAAGGAAACGTCGCCGCCGCCGCCGTCATCATCGATGTCGTCGTATCGACGAAATCGGTGAAAGTGAAGAAGGTTGACAATGGCTGCGTAGCTCGTCTTCTATAGTCATCCCTACTTCTCACCCTCGAGGTCTTATCGCCGATAGTGCGCACAAACGTAACACCGAGGGAAGACTGCGGCGACGGATGACGTTGACGGCACATGAGAGACCAAGCATTCACGAATCGATATCACGGTGGGACTTTACAATTATTAATGAAAGAACCAAATCAAAACATATATAATAGTGCGAGAGAGGTAGAGAGAGAGAGAGAGAGAGAGAGAGAGAAAGAGAGCTATCTCCATTTTTGTAAGGCAAAATTCATGAAGGAGCGTTTAAATTCGCCAAGATCACGACGCGAGAGTGAAACTCCCCCAATCATCTTGCGCGATTCAGGGGTGAAAAAAAAAAAGAGAAGAGAGCGCAATCCGAGGCTGGAACGTCGTTGCCCTATGATTCCTTAAAACGAGCGGCGAGCAACTCACCCCGCGTGAAAGACAGTTCGAAGAAACCATTCTATTTACGGCCCGTACTCTCGTAGTCGTATGCTAATTTCGTCATCGTCGACGTCGAACTATAGAGGGTAGGTGCACGCTAATTTTAAATGGCCGTTAGAAACAACTTTCTTTAGTCTCCGGACTTTTACAGAATAAATCCGCCGCTTTTCCACGCGAGCTTTCACTGTGTTTGTGCGCGCGCGTCCCTAGCCGCGGTGGCTACATCGTCGGGTTGTTCATTAACTGCCCCGAGCTCTCCTCGCAAGTATACACCTTGCATATACATGCCTTACTGTCCTCGCATAATCGGTGTGCATAACTACTTTTGCAGATTTTATTTTTAGTCGTGAAACTTTCTTACGTTACCCATCCGAATAAAGCCGTCATCGATCGTGTCATCAGTGTACCCGGGATATCGTCCGTCGTGCTGTTTCTCATTTGAAGATAAACTCCACGCCGGTAGTATGTCACAGTCGAATGTAACTATCGTCGCCTATAAATGACACACGAAGCTCTTGTTCCCGTTGGATCTTCGTAGAATTGTTTCTGGACCGACAATTCTGTTGAGTTAATTAAAGACTCTGAGCTAGTAATCAGATATACTTCGTGGATCGTGTTTCTGTCTGGCAAAACATTATCTTGACGATGTATCTCCTTTCTATCTCTATGTTATATGTCGCAAAGATATCTCTCTCAAAGATCTCGTAGATATTCATTTTATCTTTTGAATCCACATCATGGATATTATTATACCACTATTAAAAAAACAGAAGCAGCGAATTTAGTTGACCGACGTTAATCAATCTTTTCTATCACAACTACTTGAAGAATAGTTATGATTCAAAACTTGTTAACTTCCGCGACTTTTGTTCGACTTGAGGAAACTATATCTTTGCGACTTCACGTTTGACTCTCTTAATAATGCAAACAACTTGTATTTGTCCAGACGAGTGAATTAGGCTTCACAGTACCGTCTAATCAGCTATCGTATCTCGCGACTACGTTTATTAAGTTCTGTAATGATTCTTACGAGATAATTACGATAGTTACGGAAGAATATTGTGAGATACTACTGCCAAATTGATGATCCTCCTACTCTTCTCTGACAAGATAAATGTACGTTTAGACAAACTATTCTTGAGCGACAAGAATTTGCTTAGTTTCCTCCTTAATAACGTTAATAATATAACAGAGAACGAAAGAACGAGGAAATGAGAGGGAAAGAGAGATTTCCGATGTAGGCGATGATTAAATAATTTCTAATCGCTTTTACATAAACATCTAAAAGATACGCGTCATGCAAGTAGCTTGTACCGATACGTTCCTTGTAATTACACCATCATTATTGAACTAAGATAAGTATGGACCGGAGATATTTCATTCAATGTTTCAAACTATTTTCCCTTTTTCTTTTCGCACGCCTCATACGCCACTCCGGTGTCCCAATAATTGAGATCCGTCTTATAAGCGACAAAGACGTAGCGTAACACTCGAAATAATTGGCTTCCTAGCTAGGATTAAAGGAATCTTAGGGTTATACATTTAATGGGGATGCAATGATAACGGATACAAATACTATAGTAGGCTGTATATACCGGCATAGATAATAAGTGTCGATCGTCTGCTTAAGGAGAAACCGAGATATTATCTGTTAATTGTTCGAACGCACGTCTCCGCCGATGTCACAAAATGAGACGCTTTACGTTAATCCTATCTGTCGCAGTTGAATTTACGTGTTTCGAAAAAAATCTGGCGTTTTACATGTCCAAGTATAATTACGCTAGTCTGGAAAACAGGGTAATTATTAATCTCAAACGGTTGCCTGATCATCTTTGGGCCACTATTAGCGAAGTAGAACATTTGTGTGTGTCGCCAAGTAAGATAATTGACTCCTTTCGTTTTCTCCAGGTAAGAAGAGATTTTTTTGCCGACCACGTGCAAGTTCAATCATTCTTTCTTAATCAGACCATCGAATTATTGTTGAATGTAATAATAATGTGAAAGCTTACACCTCGCAGACACACAGCCTCTGCCACTAAATGTATATAAAGATGTTATATACAGAAGATAGAGAGATGTTAATCGTTTTTTAATTAATTAGGCGAAAGAAAATACATTCGGAAAGAAAAAAAAAAAATCCATACGAAACTTATATATCGACTTCGGAGAAACGAGATACTTGAATTCACTTCGGTTGTTGTATCAATGTATCATCTATTAGAAAAAAAAAAACAGCGAAAGATTTTAGGCGTTTATATTTTATTCGGTCGACATTTCCTGATGTTATAACGTACAACCACACTGCAAGAAAAACTTCAAAGTTCAAACGAGCATAGCGATTTATATGAAGATTGGTATTTAAATGTAATATATACAAATTGAAGTGGAAGACGTGCGGGGAGCTTTGAATAGTGCCTGCTTAAAATCCGATTTATTATATATCTCAAACAATTAGGTATGGTTGAACAATTAGTCGTTTGCGACATTGCACGTTGGATCTGAATCCGACAGATCGATCAACAGGAAGCAGTGTCTACAAAAATGCGATCCATTTTTTATTAAAATAAGAAAGAAGTAGATAAGAGTTTATATAGCCTGCGTTATCTTTTCTAATATCAAACAATGTCGCTGAACAGATTTACCTAAATAAATATTCTATCTCATTGAATGTTGCTGAAAATATCTAACGATAATCAAGATATGTTCGCACAAATGATAAAGAAAAGACCGATTTTCTATTAAATCGCATGGCTTCTTGATCAATCGATCCGTTTCCAGGTGTGCGATGTCGCAAATGAGATATTTCATAGAGTGATCGTAGCGCGATATCGAAAGAAAAGTATGCACACTTAAAAGCTTTGACTACCTTAATATTGTATAAAGACGACACATACGCGATGAAGAAAAAAAGAGTGTATCTAAAGACTGTTAGTGAAGAAGAGCGAACACGAAATAATTAACACGTAGTTACAAGCTACAATCGAGCTCAATAGCGTGTTTACGTTAATGAACCTCTCATAATATCGTATCGACAAGCTTGCGTCTGTATTTAATTTACGTTACGGGGATACGCCGCCGGTTTCAATACGGCCGTATTTCATAGGTTTGCTATTCTATAAAGCGTTTGTTAACATACACCATAATCTTCCCCTGTTCTACGCGAGATTTCCCATTATTTGATTAAGTGTACATAAAAAGATAAAAAAAAGTGGTAATTGTATATAAATACTGTTACTGTTCTACAAACTATATTATGTAATATGAATATATAAGAAAAAAAATTGGTTATTTAGTATAACTTTGATTGTGAGATTTTTGACTTACTTTTATTTGGGGATCCTTCACTTGTAGGACAGTATCCACTACTGACGCGCCAATAACCACCTGAATAAGACATTAGTTTAAGTATACTTCAAGTAGAGATAGTGGAATGACTTGTTTATATATATATAACGCTGTGTCAGTTTTAAATGTTATGATAAAGCGTATTGATAAGATAACTTCTCACGCTTCTTAATATATTTTAAGTCTATTTTCAAGAATAATTTTACGTTCTTTTCGGACTTACCGGTTTTTGTCTTGATATTATTGATGGTACAGAAGTAGAGCTTATATAGGCTGTCTGAGATTTTTCACAGAGATTCAAGGCGATTTCAGCTGCGACCTTGGCATTGTTTTCTATGAGAGCTATATCTAAAATTTTCATAAGCCAAATGTTTTAAATATAATAATTACATTTTACCGCATTTTATCTCGCAATTAATTTCTATTCACTCACTCGCTTCAAGTGACTGACCACGCGTGATATCGTTGAGTTCACTTAAAAGGAATGGCGTAACTCGCTTGCCCGTTATGCGCATAGCATTAGCTTTCTTTAAAGCTTCAGATATAGCAGCATCCATGACACTAGGCTGCAATGCATATTTTTCAGGAATGGGGACTGCAAATAATATCCCTGTGTTAATACCCAGTACTCTCTGTGTCTCCACAATACCGGCTGCTTCCTTGGCATTGGAGATTCTGCACGGTGCTTTTATTTTGTCTGAAGTTTCAGAACAGTGGAAAGCTGGAAATTCTGGCGTTTCGCCTATTTTTATGACCGGTACTCCCTGAGTTTCCTGCGAGCATAAAATCCGTATTTTTATGTCAACTTCTGGAAACAAAAGGGATATTACTTTGTATGAAACGTAGAAATGATTACATATTCATATCTATCAAATCTTCAAGTATATCTACCAAATACTCCAAGGTCTTGCCAATGTCCAGGATAGATTTGACACCAGAGCAGACAACTGCCACCGGTGTGCGTCCAAGTTCAATTAGATCGGCACTGATGTCAAGAGTTAGCTCAGCTCCCCTGTGAACACCGCCGATACCACCTGTTGCCATTATTGGAATACCAGCTGCATGTGCAATTAACATTGTGCCACTGACTGTTGTACCACCATTCAATCCTTGTGATAGAATGAAAGAAATGTCCCTTCGTGAACACTTTATGGTCTTTGCAGAGTCAGCTTTAGACAAGATCTCCAGTTGTTCATTGTTCAAGCCTACATGTATCTTGCCATTTATGATTCCTATTGTTGCAGGTACGACATCCTGAAATAAGCAAAAAGTTTGTCTACTATTGTTCACAACATTATTGTTCAATCGTGATAGATAACTTTCAAAGCTACATCCACAACTCACAATATATTCAATATTAACTTAAAAATTTTTTTTATTTTTGAAAATATTCAAACAAATAACTCTTGTTTTATCGATAATCAAAAAGACCTTTCAATTATGGGGACACTCCTAAATTTCAGTTATTTTATATTACTGGGTGCTTCCTAGCAAGAGACATAGATAACATAGTGTGACACAATGATTCAATTACTTCTCAATGTTTAACAAAGATGAATTGATCACTGTATGTTTCTTGCTGGAAAGCACCAACTGACTGTTCACCCTGGAAAAAAGAACGTCATGGATGTCATACAAACTTGCTTTCTGATTGCGTCTTCGACTTTCAGTGCGGTGTCCAAGTTATCTGGATACGGCATGCCGTGTGTGATGATCGTCGATTCTAATGCCACGATAGGTAGACCGTGTTTTCGAGCCGCCGCGACGTTCGGTCCATAGACAAGCGAATTCCGACCGGCGATCGATCTCCAATGGATCGGCGGCACGTTGGACCTCCTGCATAATTTTCCTAGGAGGTCACTTAAACGGAATCGATGCATATCGAGATAAACAAACGCTTGAACGAATATGTAGAGTACTTTTGACGCGAGCTTCTTTCAACTTCTAGATAAGACAAACGGATGAAAGTAATCGCGACAATCAAATCTTATTTGAAACGAATTGAGATAAACCGATTAGCTACAAGTGCCGATACGTAGCGAGCGAACGGTACTTTATTCCACCGTGTGAATTTTATATAATGTCGATGGCATTGCTTCATTTTTCTTCCATTTTTATCGTTGTATAATAAGATCGATAAAGATCCTTATCCGATGTTGACGTCTGTCTCTCGATTGTATGACCGGCAGCCATACAAAATTGTTCCCTGTAGCTGCACCGTAATATACCTTGAATGCGCTTAAAATGAGATAGGTGTATGATTTGATATTAAAGAAAAAACAGAGAAGATATAAATTTCAAAAATGAAAGATTTGAAATTTTTGTAAATTCGATGTGTCACGATTATTCTACGTATAAAATTGTTTATGTTTGACGATCAGGACACGTGCGTGCGCGTCTAGTTCATGAATAGAGAATCGGGATTTGTGCGTCGCGAACAGCTGATCACAGCTGATAGTCCGGCGTCTTCGACACGTGCGGAGAATTGAACGTTAGGTTAGAAAATGAACAGCGGTTAAAAGCCGAAAATAGTCTTGATTTTTTAACTTTTTTTCTTTTAACTTTTCTCGACGTTGGAGAAAAAAAAGAGAAAAAATGAACTGTGCAAGAAGTTCAGCTAAAATTGCTAAAAAGAAGAAGTCTATATAATAACGAGAATAATAAATGTTTTTCGATTTAATTAGGCGCAGTGATTACTTGAGCAGAACTACACTTGAGTACCGAACTTTATCCTCTCACTGTTTTCTTCTCCGATTGGCTGATCGATTGACCGCCAAAAGAGGAGAAGTTTGAAATATCTTTAATTTCATTAGAAAACAAAGTAGGATATTTGCTCCCGGTTGAACAATATTGAATTAATTATTGAAAACGATTTTGAATTTTTTAAATCAATAATGATGTATCTACTAAAGCCCCAGACACAATGCAAAGGAATAGCGATAGCGATAAAAATAATACGATTTCAACTTATTAGAAACTGTATATTCCAGTGTGTGTGTCTGATTTCTGATAAGTTGAAACTGTGTTATTCCTATCGCTATCGCTATTCCTTCGCATTGTGTCTGGGGCTTAATATCTAAATGCAACGAATATACATATATACAACCTCGAGTAAGCTTGAAATGCATAATCTAAAAGGATAAAAAGTCAAAATAATATCAATTTAATATTGACCGAATCACTACAAAAAATTAACAATAATTGTCAATAATCAGTCAATATGATATCAGTAGAATTGACATTATTATGACTTTCTTGTTCTGCTTGGATCGTATTTAAGCAGAACATAATAAATTTCTAGGAGGCGAAAATTGAATCAAAATGTAAAAGAAGCATAAATGCTTCTTTTATATTTCATTGTTTTAATTTTCGCCTTTTAGAAGTTTCGTTTATGCTTCTGTTTCCCATTACATCCGATTTATACTCCGATTTTTATTTTCATTCGGGTTATTATAAATCTGTTTTTTCTAGCTGCATACTTTTGGAACTTAAAAAGTGAAACAAGTATATATTTGATATTTTACTAAAATGAGAAAAAAGTTCTAGTGCAGCTATCTAGAGCAGCATATAAAAAAACAGACTGTGACGTCAAAACGACGTCGAAATAACAATATGATTACTAATAGCTTTTTCGACTGTAATCGATGTAGATTGACCCGAGAATGATTAACCCGAAAGTACCATGACCTCATCTAAATAGAAACCAAATAAGTAGAGCATGCGTCATTTATAAGATAATCGATCTCGGATCGATTATTTAAACCCGCTGCAATCGAAAACGCTGTAAAAGACACTTTTCAATCAGCAACAATTTATTTTAACGTCATTTTATGGCTTGTTTTTCTGCTTAGGTACTATAATTATCTATAATACATATATTCACCTGTATTCATTCACTGTCAGAAAATCTATAGTATGCACTTACGTACATACATGCTGTAGATTTTCAGTACTGGTAAATATTGAACGTAGCCTTCATGAAAGGTCTCTAGTGACGTCAGATGAGATAAATGATTGAGCTTTTTTTGTTGAATTGTAAAATGTTTTTTATCTAAACATAATTTTGATTAAATTTTGATTGATTTAATCAATAATTATCAAATATAATATTTGTGCCTTTGATTTTGTATTGTTTATAATATTTGTACTATATTTTTTCAACATGGATAGAAATTAATTTCTGTTAAAATTCACAAATAAGCAAATCAAAAGTTAATGAGCCGAGTTTGGTTCACTAGTTTTTGATTCGTTTATTTGTGAATTTTATTTAAAAGAGTCTTTAGTTATATTCCAATTAAATTTTAATTTTTGTTGTTTATAAACGTATGGCAGAAAAGATTTTATCAGGGATAATGAATATACAGTTAGAATCGCGCGGAATTTGATCGCATACATCGTAACATTATTTGCGCGAAATCGCTGCTCTTATCTGACCTACTAGAAAATTTTTGTTGTTACAAACATTGAAACGAATAACAACAATTGATAGAAAAATAATATTTATCCATCTTATAGGAATTAATTTAATACTAGCAATAAAAGTATTGTTACAGTACTTTTTTAATTATTAAAAATTATGATATAACGAGTATCGAATCATATCATTCAATAAATATCGTTCGATACTTGTTACTTCATAATTTTTGATAAATGCAAAAAATTTGCATATCTAGCAAAAAAATCCCAGCAATCACACAATTCTTGCAGTCAGTGCGAAGATTACAGACACAAATGCTATTGGTAAATGCTATGTAATCTGTAAATATTATATAATGTTATCAGTAAATATGCTCATCATTTGGGGTATTTATAGATTGTTTAGTAGATATCTTATCCGAACCGTTCATGCTGATAATTTATTATTATATATATTTGCATATTGCGACAATCCTATTGATTTGACGTCAATTTTCGGGAAGTAGATTTAACATATATCGACATATTCTCCAATATAGTTTCGATTCTATGGTTTCGTAATTGGAGCAGAGCACGATTGGAGATGACCGATACTTTTCGGAATGGCTTCTTAAAACAATTATAACCGTGAAAGAATTGCGTTTTTTTTTTGCCCCCTAAAACTCTTCTCCGGCGTCGTTGCCGAGATTATCGACAATGTTGTGAAAATGCGCTTCAATCTCGCTATCGCCAAGATTACAAGTTCATCGAGGGTCAATCCTAGTTGCGTCTGTGTGCGGGAAGCGTGATGTTTTCGAGTGCATAAGATCAGATTTTTAAGCCTTAAGAGACATTTTGAGTTCAAGGGTGGAAAAACGCGGTGGGATATGATCTCCAAACGCGACAATATCGTCCATATATATCATATCGATGCAGTCGTACAGCACGTAGTGCGTGATAATCTCACTCCGAAGTGTACGACGAGGATGTCCCCGCACAAGGAGCCGCTTTCTCGCCTACAGGATGACGAAATGTATTCGTTTAGTAGATCGCTGAGGAACCAAGAATCGTCATACACAAGAGACAAACGTATTCATTTTAGTGAGAATGAAAAAAGGTACATTATGTTTCCTTTCAACTAGTGAATTCCAGTCACAAATTCTTATTAATCTCTTACGAGAACAATTAAGTTACGAACCTTACAATTTTGATTAGGATTGACCCACAAGTCTTCAGACGCTTCATTAGAAATATAAATGAATAAACCGACATAAATAATCATAAAGAAAATATTATAGTAAGAATTATAACAGAGTCTTCATTAGCTTGGTATTTTACGAGAGAATTGCTGTAATTATTTGAATTTTTAATGTACGCTTTGTCAATTAAATTCCTTGTGAGAAAGAAAAAAAATCTCAAAACCTTGGCGTAGTTGCTTTTACACAAATTGTACGTTTTATTTCGTTCACGGAGAATAATTAGGATGTCGATACAGTAAATTCAGACGTAATAGAAAATAGACTAATTGAACTAAAATACACGTTTTAAGCTTAAAACCCACTTTAGACGACCTATTTTGTGTCAGATTTCAAGATAGAATCCTATTTATAAATTTATACGCCGTGTACAAAAAAAAATGTTTAAAGAATCAGAAATACGTATATTCATAAATATAGGACGCGCACGTGTATCAAAATACGCAAAATCTATATGAAATTATAAATAGAATTATGTCTTGAAATCTAACGTGAATTATAGATCGCTTAAAATGGGATTAAGCATTGTTATATATCTATAAATTGTCCCCGTAGTGCGATTTAAAATACCTATAACTGTTCACAGTGCGCGTCGCAATTTCTATTAATGCGATCGGTGAAAATCAATAGTCCATTGTGTGCAATTTTTATAGCAACAAGTGCTCCAATATCTTACAATTGGCTGAGTTCAGTAGAAAAAATAACTTTGCAGCTGTTGAAGAAATTCTTTAATATAATTCGTTCTTGTTCTTAATTCCTCATAGATCTAAATGTATAAATTAATCATATTAAATAATCTTACAACAATTACAAAGCTGCTTTTCTGCCAAAAGCAATCAATATTATAATTTAAATTCTTTACTCAGTGAGATTATATATTCTCATTACAAAAAGGAATTAATATTATAGTAACTGGAGCAATTACAAAAAAAATTAATATTATGGTAACTGATGTAATATTTTCTGTATATCCGAATAAGTCGGAAAGAAGTAGAAGAATATCGTGTGAACGAATAAAAAATTTTAATGGTAAATAAATTCAGAAAGAATTTGTGTTTAGGGACGAATACGAATTAGGCCCTTGTGCTTACGGCAAGAATAATGTCAAGTTGTTGTACGTAAATCGGAATAATGAGCCTTACCACGACATTCGCGAATACGAGATCGACACGCACTTACGTCTGTACGATCAGAAGGAGTTTTTCGGTGACAATCGTGACATTGTCTCGACGGATAGTCAGAAGAATACGGTGTATCTGCTAGCGAAGAAGCACGGCGTTCAATCGCCCGAAACGTTCGCGCTTCTACTTTGCTCTCACTTCCTCTACACGTACAAACACGTGGCGCAAGTCAGTGTCAACGTCGAGGAATACCCGTGGACCAGGTATCACGCTGACAACCGGCCACACAATCACGCCTTCGTTATGAATCCCACTGCGACGAGATTCTGCCAAGTCAGTCAGGTCAGAAATGGTATGGCTCGAGAAAAATGATCCGCTTATTTCACGTAACTCATTGAGACTAATTCAAAAAATGAAAGACAACGATCTATTTTAAATTTCTAAATAAATTCAATTTTTAGATAATTCCTAAACAGATTTATTTTTTAAAGAGAATTAATTTTTTATTCCTAGCTAGCGTGATTTTTTTATATCATTATCATAATTATTTTTTTATATCTTTTTATATTTTTATAAAATGTTAAAGTTACATATATTATGAAAGTTTCTTTAATTTATATGTAAGATTTTACTTTTTGCCCTTAAATTAAAATATGTATTGACGTAATACTTTTTAATGCAATATATTTTTCACATGCATTTGATTTATTACGAAATCAGAAAATATGAAAATTTGAACAAGCAGAAGATTAGTCTGCTAGCTTCTCATTCAGGATTTACTCGGTTCTAGGACCGCCACAAATACGCGGTGGATTGAAGGGGCTGCGAGTGTTGAAATCCACTCAGAGCTCGTTTTCAAACTTCATTCAGGACGAATACGGCACGTTGCAAGACACGCACGATCGTATTTTCAGTACTGTTGCAATGGCAGCGTGGGATTATTCCACCGCCGAGGTAGATTTTGATGGTGCTTGGCATATAGTGAAGGAGTGTATTCTACAAACTTTTGCGGGTCCACCAAATACGGGGATTCATTCGCCCAGTGTGCAGAATACGGTTTATCTCACAGAAAAGTGCATACTTGATAAAGTCAAACAAGTAAGCATTAATATATTATTATCACAAACTAATAGTTTACTATCTATTTCATAACGTTTTGCTAAAAAGATCTTAATTTAATTTATTTGAATATTAAATTAATAAGTTAAAATTAAAATAAACATTAAAAAAAACATTTAATGTTATTAAAATATTAAATAATAATAATTACATATTATAATAATAAATTAATATATTTAATTATTTTGTTTTACCTATTATATGTGCATTACGCGGAAATAAAATATTTACAGATTAGTAGCATCGAGATGCAAATGCCGAACAAGCATTACATCGATTTGGATTTCAACTCGTTTACCAAACTAAGAATAGAAGGACAGAACAAGGAAGTTTATCTACCCTTAGATAAGCCGTCAGGTATTATTTACGCTCGATTAAGCAGAAAAGATTCCTCGGCCAAATTATAAACATGTATGATTGTTGAGTTATTAATAAAGTTTATATTTTTTATAATCAGGCTAGATTGTTCCATCTTTCGGTAAACTTCACTGTCTTACTCTCTTACTCTCATAAAAGTAATGCTTTTATTCTTTTGCTCTTTTGTTTATTCAATAAATAAATTATCACATAGTTTACCCGAAGCTGGAACAACCGGCCTTTAATCTAGCTCTCGAATAAATTTCTAAAGGTTACTTTAGACTCTATAACTCGCGCCAGATTTCGGAAAATTCTATAATTTTTATATGTTGTGTAATTTTTTATATACAATATTTTATATAACCTTTAATTTTATATAAACTTTAATTCTCTTAATTTTTTTCTTATACGTGCCACGTAAAATGATAAATAGATTTACATTTGGAATTATTTTATTTTATTTTAATTTACTATAAGCTCTGATAATATCATAGGAAGTATCGGACAAAAAACGCTCAAATTGAGCGAACACTTTCTTTTAATGAAATTGTCATCGCGGACTACGAAAAATTTCACGTAAAAATTTACTTCTAAAATAGATTATAATTCATAAAATATATGTTTTCGGCGGCTGTGGATCTATACGACGTGCCTCCGGCATGGTGGGAAACAGACTGCGTGAAATACGGGTGAGATTGAAGCCTTTTCGCCGATTTTCGCCGAGAATAACCTCTTAATTAATCGACACAGACTCAGTTACACACCCGTGAGATCGCGATTAACGTTGCTGATGGGAAGTAATGTAGTGCGATTGACGGATCGCAAATACATGATGCTGCTCGCGTCGAGACTGCAGGAGGATTACGAGGCGCAGCAAAAGGCTCGCATCGAACGAAAGAAATTGAAGGCTGTCTCGATCGTACCGCAATTGAATGAATTATTGCCCAGGTCGTTTCTGAAGACTACTCGGCGACGACGTGAATGCGAGCCAAAATTTCACGCGTTTGCAGCTCAAATGTGTAAACAACTTCCACAAATGTTACTCGCGAATGATTCAGAGCCTCATTTTAAATTCTAAATTATAATTTGTATAATAACATTCACATTTATTTTGGCCGTTTCGACGAGTAAATCTAAATGTAAGAAGAAAAATACAGAGTCAAGGAACGTTAATTCAAAATGTTTGATATGCGCATAATAAATAACAAGCTTCAAGCATGTTCTTTTAATTAGCTGAACTTCTTGTACGATTCATCTTTCTTTTTTCCTTATTAGAAAAACAAAGGAGAAAGGATGAACTGTGCAAAAGCATAAAAAGAGCTATTCAGCTAAAAAGAACCTATCGTCAAATTTATACATCGACTAAACACTTAGAAGTTAAGTTTTTAATTAGCTACTCTAAATTAGCTAATCTAGAACTAAACGATTGAAGATTTGATGTGATGTTCGATGACCAATTTTAATCACAATTGTTGGTTTCGAGAAAGAGAAACAGATGTTTCACGGCGAGGCCTTAAGTCGTCACCATCTCTATCCGTCTCTGCCGTGACTTCTTCAATGGCAGATGAAACACGAGTGGTCGATTGACGGGAACCTGCACCAGTACTCCCTTGGAGTTACGATCGATCGTGTCGAGCGAGTCGTCGGTGTCTGTAAAAAGATCGCCATTTTTAATCGCGAGATTGCTCGGTTCTTTTCTTACGCGTTTCGGTCGATGAACAAATAAACGATCGATTTTTTTCTCGTGCAAAATTATTCGTCCTCACCTAGACTCTTCTCGTCCCAAAGATCATCCCATAGATCCGGCTCGGATAGATGTTGGAGACCCGACGACATGATTAGCGACGGATCTGGCGCATATCCGTAATGATAACCTGACCAGCCGAGTGATGTGACAGCGTCGCTAGAAAATAAAATGCTCGAGTTATGTCCGCATGGAAAGGATGATTTTGCTGAAACATCTAAAAATTTATCTAGATGCAGATCTAAAAATAATTTTGTTGGTCCACCAAAATAATTTTGTCGGACGCTCGGTTCATAGAATGTCAAAGTTTTTTGCAGCAATGCTTGAACTTTCTGCATAATTATTTTGATGATCCAACAAAATTATTTTTAGATCTGTATATTTACCTAAATGTTTATATACTCCAATAAAATCGTTCTTTCCGTGTATACGTATAATTATTTAAATGATACAACAAAATTATTTTCAGATCTAGCTAAATTTTTAGGTACTTCAACAAAATCATTCTTACCATACGTTTTTACCAATGTAAATTAAGGTCTGTTTTCTGTGTAGCTGAACTAGTGTACACTTTGGAATTTAAAGTGAGATAGGTATATGTTTAATATTTATCGAAAGTGAGAAAGAGAGTTCTAATACAGGAACAGAAAACAAACCATTAGTTTAACTTGCTATTTATCTTTTTCTATTCTAGGAATTAGAAAAGGGTAAAGAGTAAGTTAAATCGATATTAAAGTTAATCTGCATTAGTAGAAATGGACATAAATAGAAATGGACAGCCAGTCGCATCAGCCATGTGTGATATTAACATATAACGTGCAAATAAAATTAAAAGGATTGGCGATGAGATTGCAAGTTTTCTCGCACGCGGCGATACGAAAACTAAACTAAACTTGAAATATCACTTTCCCTCGTGGAATGATTTTTTTTTTTTTGTATATAGATTAGTTTTTGCACGAGACGTTGTCGAGTTGCTAAACAAGTTTAATTTATTTTACTCAATTGGAACGTACTCGTAGAGTTCGTTGAGATAGTATTTATCTGGTGCTCTCGTCCATGCTAATAGAGGGAAAGGCATCGGATAATAATGTACGTGGTAGTGTTGTACATGGCCCATCTTAGGCAGCGTCTTTTTTGCCTTCAGAGATTCAAAGAATTCCGTCAGTGCCTTCTTAGGGCTGCAACATGAGAAAACGTGTAAATAATTGAAGACAGAAAAGCGGAAGGTAGAAAAAATGGCACACTTGTCGTCTGTATTGCATACAAATTTTTCATGCCGCTCCATTCCATCGGCAGCTTTCGATTTTATCTTGTCTCTAGGATGAGAGACAATTTTCTTCTTTTAAAAAAAATATTAAGCTAATAAATTGTGAATTATTAAAAATAAGGCTATTTAAAAAAGTCTAAATCTGATTTAAAAAAGGTTATTTAAAAAAAATTTTAGAATGATAAAAAACCTTATTATTCAAACAATTGCGAGTCTACTTTTTAGCAAAATTTTAACTTAGAATTTGTTTATTAAAATATCTAAAACAAATTACAAAAAATAATAGTATCAAAGTTTCGACCAAAGAAAACTAGTTCAAGATAGGAAAGTTCACGAATCGAAGGAGACAAAATCGATTTGTCTTTTCTTGCATAAGATTAAATTATTCTTTTCGAATTTCAGTAGCTCTGACATGAAGAAAGTACAAAGCACACTCACTATTGAAAAAAAAATTCTTCCGAGGATCCGGCCAAAAGCACCACGGGTAGCGCCAACTGCAAATCATCACAACGATTAATCTATAGTCTCCTTCTGGTACTTTTTTTGAATTTTATTCTCAATCGTTTATGTAATTAATAATCGCCGGTGATCCGAGCGACACGTCGACTTTGTTCGCGTCGAGTTACTAAGTTATTTACTAGCAGACCACAGAGCACAAATTGTTGGAGTTGTTATAACGTGAGCGGTACTCCTAAGTGCACTTCCTCCATAACGAAGAACAACATCATAAAATCTCAAATTTGCAAGGTCGACGCGGTCGTTTTTACACCTGCCATTAAGATATCTGGTCATTTACTTGCAACATCAGCCCCGTCTTCATGCTGCAGCACTAACTGGAAGGTTGATCGGATCGCTACGTCCGCAGTCTGCGATATATGAATACAACAAACTGAGAATTTCGATGAAACTGGATCGCTTTATAGCCGCGCTCTCTTACCCTCTTTCTCTCCATGCACTCATACTTTTCATTTTTCCCCTCGGCCGCGGTTCATCAAGTGATAGCTGAAACAACTTTTCATCATTCAAGAATCACATATCGCCACGTTGTTGTAATCACTTCCTCGCAGCTATAATCATATGCAGAGCACTGTGTGTGATACGTTCACGGAAAGAATGGTTTTATTAAGTATCTAAAAATTTAACTAAATATAGATCTGAAAATATTTTTGTTGAACCGTTAAAATAATTACGTAACTCTCAAATATGATGAGCAATGCTGCAAAAAGTTTTAACATTCTAGCAATCAGTTTAAATATCCTACACTGAACAATAAGATTGGCTGAATGAGGCATAGCATTTTTAATTGGTTGCAAAGCCAATTAAAAACGCTATGCCATATTTTACCATCTAATTTGCTGTAGCAGCCAATCTTTTCTTTCAGTATACATAATTATTTTGATAGCGAATTAAAAATGCTATGCCATATTTTACCATCTAATTTGCTGTATCAGCTAATCTTTTCTTTCAGTATACATAATTATTTTGATAGTCCAACAAAATTATTTTCAGATCTGTATTTAACTAAATTTTTTAATATTTTATATCTAAATTCTAAGCAGAATCGTAAGGCTCGTAACATATATCTAATATTCTTGTAAGATTTGTAAGAATTTTTTAAATGCTTATATCTTTATACAAATAATATTTTTACAGACAGCTTCTTACTAGCCATAAAATTTACAAGAAATCGTAGATAT
Organism: Trachymyrmex cornetzi; assembly: GCF_001594075.2. Lineage (NCBI taxonomy): Eukaryota > Metazoa > Arthropoda > Insecta > Hymenoptera > Formicidae > Trachymyrmex > Trachymyrmex cornetzi. The sequence goes on from NW_017298058.1 coordinate 153,386, forward strand.
TTATGTCTTACGATATATACGCATGAAATTAGAATACTAATCATAAGTTCTCGCAAGTTTTACGAGAATACGTTACGAGTTTTATGATTTTCGGCTTAAAATTGACCCATTAGCAAAACCATCCTTTCTGTACATAGATCTGAAAATAATTTTGTTAAACTATCAAAATATGTAGAACGTTCAAAATGTGTAGAATTTGGTTGCTAGAATATTAAAACATTTTGCAATATTGCACATCATACTTGAGATTTTTACGTGATTATTTCGATAGTCTAATCAAATTATTTTTAGACCTGTATCATCTAACTAAACTTTTAGATATTTTACCAAAATTTTTCCGTGTTATGACGCGCATTATTATGAATTATTAAATAGTGTTTATTAATTAAACAGTCACATAAAAATATTTTTTAATATAAAATACAAATAATTTACGATCAAGTTTACGCGTTTAAAAACATTTTATGTTTATTTAATCTTTCCGACGAGTTGTATTGAAGCTCTTACGTTTATACATCGATAACATTATATCTCTATTTAAGACTTCCGTTTTCTTGTTGCAACGACAATCGCGATAAGAAATAATTTACACCTTTTTCTTGCAATGTCCATTGAAATGATATTTTTAATTGGTACGCTTTCGATGATAGAAATAGATAAAATATACCGGAAATTTCCTTCTTTAAATTATTCTACATAGCAAATGTACATGCACACATAAATGTATTCAACATATATGTATATGTTCTGAACGAATTCAATCTGCTTGTTTTGTATTTTCAATGATAACAGTTCTCATGATTATTAGTTAAGATTTACAGCTCTATCTTCGAGAGAAGAGCACCTGCAGAAATATTTTACCAATCTTTATTTAACCCTAGAACATATAAATATCCTAAGAATTTAATCTGCATGTGCCTCGTGTTTACAACGGAAATGGTTTTCATGATTATTTATCGGTCGCGATTTACAGCTATCTCCGAGAGAAGATAATCTTCGGAGATATTTTTTCAATGTTTATTAATAAATATGATGAAAAAATTAATTTAAAAAGTTTATTTTATACACAAATGATACAAAGGAATCAATTTATTTCATATTGTACAATTAATAAAAAAAAGATTGAATTCTCGTTGTTGACATTATATATCTTAATGTAAAATGAAGAAAATAGAACGTGATAAAATGCTCTGTTAATATGTGTGTCGCTTCAACGGCATGACTGAAAAACAAATACGATCTCAAGTTAATGAATAACGTCCTCTGTAATCGACAAGTTGCTTTGTAGACGGTAAAATATACATCAATGCGCAAGAGGCAAGATTCACTTTAATGACTGACTGGAAATCGGCGCTTTATACTAGTGCACAGGATGTTCCACATGCGATTCTAATCGCGAGGATTACGATTATACCTCGCGGGCACCTTTCACATTCACGCATAAAACGGAAAATGAAGAAAGGTGAAACTGACATTGTCGGATGCTTATCATCGGCGCGACAGGCTCGTTCGAGTAATTATCACATTTTCACAGGCATACATCATGCACATGTCGCGCTCAAATCTGTAATAGATTGATACACAATAACGATCGTTTCTCAGCGATTTTTTTCGAAGTTCACTTTCTTCTTTTTCAATTCTTACTTTTCTTTTCTTATTTACTTTCGATTTTACGTTGCTTTTCATTTCGCGTAAAGCGCGGGAACCAAATTTTCTAAAGAAAATAATTTGTTTAAAAAAAAAAAGAAAAAATAGCTTATTATCAGATTGTTTCTTGCCTTAATGAAGTAAATTTTGACCAAATGTTAGCATTTAACGATGTATGAGCTTATCCAGAAGGGAGGGAAATTGAAAATTAAAAGTTATAATTAGCAAAATCTAATATTTTTTTAATTCAAAATCAGGAACAAAAAGAACCCATATAGTACTTTATTTGACAAACATCCTGAGAACTTAGTCCTTATGACGTTTGAAAGATATAAAGACATCCTTCGGAATGTCATATGTTTCTTGGAGGTCTGTACTGTAGAGAGATTTCTAAAAATATTCACAAGAAAGAATATCTAATAAAACAATTCATTAATACAAAAATAGCTCTTTATTTGATAACACAGAAATTCTAAATAAGCAATCATTAAAGCAAAAATTACTATTTATATCATCACAGAATTGATAAACCTCTCGCTAAAAAAAAATTCTACACGCCCATGTGACGATATCAAGACCTAGAGATAACCTACGACCCTGATAATATTTATGTTGGATAAGATATCTAAAAAAACGTCTTTTAGATGTCTTATGTCTAAAAGATATCTAAAAGATATCTTTTAGATATCTTATGCAATATACATGTTATCTGGAGAACCACGTGAATATATATATAGCTTGTTTGAAGAAAATATCCGTGAAGGCCTCAAAAATATTATGGAGAAAAAAATGTTAAAAATTGAAATCGTCTATCATTTAGATCATTTAGATGTGATTTATGATATTGATTTCTTTCAACAGTAAACACTCTAACTTTGTTAGTGATTATAAATTTTATATGTTTTGTATATAACTTTTCTTTGATAGAATGATCGATGTGAGTCATTATTGCAATTTCACGGCTTATGAAAGCGCCATAACGTGAAAAGATTCGCTAGATAACGATCTCCGTTTCATCGCGCAATAAATTTATTCGACCAATTTGTCTGTGAAGAGCCGCAATTGGCTTTCGAAGCATATCGGTAATGAACTTGACAAGTTGCGTTAATCGCCATCAGGACGTCCTACTAGCATGATAATCTCTGAACCATACAAACGACTTGAAGGAGACAAGCGACTTTCTTTTACGACAATAACGGGGAGAACTGCGGGGCTGGACGACGACGGAATCAGCGGTTTGCAATTAGACTTGGTAGAAAAATAACAGAAAAAAAGAGGAAATTAATGAACCGTGCAAGAAGTTTAACTAAAAAGAACAAGCTCTTGTTTCGTGCAAATCGCACTCGCCCGGAGGCCACGGAGTGGATTGAACTGGACGCGTCATTACCGGGTGACTGCGAAATAACGGTCATCTATTTTCTCCAACGGAAACAAAGAACAATGGTTATTTACACTCCTCGCGATGCACTTCCTGCAGACGTGATTATCATCATTTACATTTCAAGCGTTGTCATGTCGCGACCGTCGTTCCACATCAGATTAGTTCACCCGATGACAATGCGGAGGGTTCACTAGGATAAATGCTACTTTCGACCATGTTGGCGTGTCACGAGAAGCGGAAAAAGGAACGGTAAAGAGGAAAAAAAAAATGGCTGAATTAGAACGAATCGAGAGATGGGAAACTTCGATTCTGTCCAAGTCATTTCTAGTCTTTTGTAGGACTTCCTCGCAGACGGAATCCCCCGTCATCGATGGGATTGATGGGACCAACCCCTGAGATACGGGAAAACTTTCCCTTCCGAGAGAAAGCCGATGCGTAAGGTCGTGGCCGTCATGGGCGACGGCGTTCGGAAAATTGTCCGAGTAAACCGGTTCCAGTACTTCGATACCGATTCTTCGATCGATTTGTCGGTTACCGTTGTCGCCATCGTTCTCGTCAACATGCATGTACGACACGTAGTGCTTTATGCTGCGCCTGTGGTGATTTTAGAAATAAAATGACCGCGAGGTATACTATACACAGAGCTATAACGACTGTGCGATTTCTCTTGTATATGCGATTATTATCATAGAGAAATAAGTGCGACTGGATAATGAACAGGGAGAAACGACAGTAAAACCGGAATCCGACTCGCAAAAAAAATTAATGGAGCATTTATCGAGAATAAATCAATCTTCTTTTTCTTTTTATATTAATTAAATGACACCGAGCCTCCAGGAAATATATTCCAAATGGAGGTCAATTTAGTCAAAACGAGTGAACAAGAGTTTAATCTGAACTTACGGAAGGAAATCTTTTTATTTTTTAATTAACTCCAGACTTATGACTGCTTCTACTAATATAGTTTAATCTCGGTTCAACTAATTCTTCATCTTTTTCTAGCTTTAAAAGCAAGTTGAACTGAGATTAAAGTTAATCTAGGATTAATAGAAACAGACGTCAGTGTAATAAGGTTTTATGTGTATTACACCGGTCAGATCATCTTGGAGATGTTTTTGATTAAAAAGATATAAAAGACACAAAAAATGCCTGAAAATAGTAGCACATAAATAGCGCATAAATCCTGTGTATTTAATTTTTCAAATCGGTTTTTAACGGGTGGGGGGGCTGACTGCCTTATACTCAACCCCCCACAAAAAATTTTTTTTTTAGCCAAACGGATGAGCGAAAAATTTTTTTTTGCGCATATGGGTAGCGCATAAATAGCGCATAAATTCTGTGTATTTAATTTTCCAAATCGGTTGTTTTTAACGGAAGGGGGGCTGACTGTCTGCCTACTCAGCTCCCCCATAAAAAAATTTTTTTTTATCTAAACGGAATTAGCGCAAAAATGTTTTTTTGCTGGTGTGGGTAACACATAAATAGCGCATTATTCCATATAGTGGGGGTGTCAGCTAAACAGACGTCTCTTAACGTCTGTCTAGCTGGGCCCCATACTTAATCAAACCTTAATGAAAAAATTATGGAATAATGCGCTATTTACGCGCTACCCATATTCGCAAAAAAAATTTTTGCGCTCCTTTCGTTTTACTATTGTAATAAAAATTGAGTACACTTAAGGAAAAAACAAAAATAGTGAGATTTAGGAAAGGAGGGGGAAGGAGTAATAAGGTGGATTAGATATGGAAAAGTAAGAGGATAGAGGAGGTAGGAAAATGTAAATATCTAGGTTATACGTTGCAGAAGAATGGCGGGTAGGAAGAGCATGTGAAGGAAATGGTGGGGAAGACGACGGCATTGTTGGGACAAGTGTGGAGGGAAGAAGAGATTTGGAAAGGACTGGAAGAGGAGAATTTGGTTATTTAACGCACTGATTTTGACGATAATGAGTTATGGAGTGGAAATATGGTGATGGAATGGGAGGGGGTGGAGAGGATACAGGAGAGAACGAATCCAACACACCCGGTGTGTTCGGGCGTCAGGTGTCTTCCTCTGGTCAGGTTGATGTTCAAATGAAACATCACCTGGCAGAAGATGTACGAAGATTTTCTCCTCTAACATAAAACAAAAAAAAAAGGAAGCAACATGTACCAGGGTAACATTAGCGTTCGATAATAAATAATTGTATTATAAAATTGTTCATGGTATTTAACTAAAGAATTTCATCCGCCATATTGATTCAACCACTTTGAATTTTCAAATTTTTAAACCGCCATAACGATTCGGTCATTTTTCTTATTCAATTATTTTGAATCCAGATTTGTAATATTATATTTCATAATGTCTAAAGAGAAGAGTATAATGGAGGAGCGCGCGCTACGCAGGGGATGTGCTAGTTTACAGTAAATTTCTAATCATATTTATGTTATTTAAGTAATTTTCCAGCCATAAACATGTAATTTCCATGTAAAATTATATATATATTTTTTTCAGTGTGTTAGGCGCCTAGCTATCTTATAATAGGGGGCTTTCCTCTATACACAAAATAATGGGACAAATTAATATAAAAAACTATAGTTGTTTTTATGGAGATCAAAAATTGGGTACTTTTCTTTTTAAAAAAAGAATCTTTAATAGACGTGTCTTCCCTGACAACACAGACTTCCTGGGGATGTCCGTATCCTTTTGAACATCCTAAGAACATTTCCAGGATGTATCCCGAATAAAGTATAGCTATTAAAGTTATATCTCGATTTTGAATTTTTTCTTATTGTCTGGGACATTATAATGCATTAAAACAATATATTTTATTATTTATATAAATTTTAGAAATTGGATGTTTCCCATTTGATATCGACTTGTATCATCAAACAGGAAGCACCACCGACGATCGAAAAATTATTACATGCGGTCGGTCCTGAGGTGGTCCGGGGATAATTGAAGAACGATGATATTATCAACAATTAATATAAACTGCGATTGTAATCACAAATTTATATCAATTGTTGATAATGTCATCGTTCTTCAATTATTCTCAGACCCGATCCCTGAACTATTAATCACGAAAATTAGGGTCGTCTTTAATAATAAGTAATACTCGTTGTTGGTGCTTTCCATTTGGTAACACAATCAAATTAACATCAAATGGAAAACACCTAATTTTTAGAATTTATATTTTTATACTATGTACCGAGATATATACAATAAAATATATTTTAAATGTAATATATGCATGTTATACATTAATTAATGTTACTTTATTGTACATACATGTAAACATGAAATATTTTTTTCATGAATATTAATTGTTTCAAAAACGCCTTGTGATTGCATATTATAGTTTTATGACAATTTTACAGGATTATATATTATATATTGCAGTATGCAATACCGATCGAGCCTCGGCGTCGGTCAGATCGACCTCTATTTTATCTACGCGCGCGACGCGGCGGCGGCCTCGCAGCTTCGAGTTTCCCTCGTGCGTTTCTAGGCGGCGTTAAACGCCGAGGACGCCCGAGGGAAAATGGCAAGCAAGAACGAGGGTGTCGCGTGCTAAAATTCGACGGGACGCGTTACAACAAACTTTACGCCGGTGAAGGCGGTGGTGCGGGCACGAAATCCCGGCGACGGTGTCAAAGTCGCGCGGGCGTTTGTGATTCACGATTCGGTTGTACGATATCGTCGATCGTATTTCCTGTATTCACGCTTGTAGGATCGGTACGCACGCCGCGCCGGTTGACGATGTGAGCGCGCATACACACGCGAACGCAAAAGCAGCGCAGTGAGGTCGGGCGGGGGCGGAGGGAGAAAAGGGCGCTCCAGCTCGGCGAACGGAACGGCCGACGAGATATCTTTCTCTCTCTCTCTCTCTCTCTCTGTCCCTCCTCGGCTCCGACGAAGCCGACGATGTCAAACATGCGGCGTCAAGTTTTGCGCGCCAGCAATTCGACGACGACGACGTCGGCAACGACGACGACGACGACGACGACGACAAGGAAGTCGAAGGAAACGACGACGAAGAATCGACGACGGCGCACCACGGCCGTGCTCCTCTGTCAGTGAAAACTAACACACGTAAAACACACACACATACACATACATATACATATACACGCACGTACATATACACGCACGCGTACGCGTAATACACACGCACGCACGCACGCACGCACCGGTACGCGGTTGCCGATGAGCGTGGATATATGGCGGCGCGAGTACTGTTGCTGAGCGTCTTGATCACGGAAGTGCTGAAACCAGCTTGCGCCGCAGGTGCGTGCTCCATTCCTCGTGTTTACGCCTACCATCCCCCGTCAACGACATTTCCTGAGAAACATCAAATCGCACGTTCCGCATCTCACGAGTTCCAGGCGACGATGTTACTGGTTTATTATGACGTACATGGCCCAGACATCGTCGACCCCGAGACCTTCTCGTTTCTTTGTATTCCCCTCCGTGCATGAATTCCTTACATAGTGATGAGGCAAAGAGAGATGCGCAGTTAGCGTTATCACAGAGAAACCTGATATTGTTTTCGTGTGATATGCGTTTTATGTGACAAACGTCGTGAAGACTCGCGTCTTTTTCGACATGCTTTCAATCTGAAATATTTCTCTAGCGTTTCTAATCAAGCACATCTTTCTTGATTCTTTGTGCAGTCAGTTTTTGTGGTGCTCGTAATATTCATTTCCAAATATTAAAAAAATATCCAAAATATCAGAAGTAAGATTGGCATTCTAATGAATGACCAAATAATGTCAAAGCCACATGTAAATTAACGCAAAAATTGTTTTGTTACAGTTCAGAATGTACATATGATAGATTGGTTAAAATGTGATGTAAATGCATGTTTGACTACTCAAAGAACTACTAAATATTTCTATGAAACCAATATCATCAAAGATGATGTAATTTCTGATCAGTCATATGTAAAATTTAAAAAGTTTTGGAGACTAATCTTAAAGAAATATACTCTTCATTTATTTTGATTATTAGATGGTATTTCCAAAATATTGAAATTATATTCTAAAATATAAATTATATTCTAAAATATTCTAAAGATATAAAGGTAATTTGTAAACTGCCTGTTTGGCAGGTGTTAAAGGTATTGGAGGAAATATCAGTGGTAGGAACGTGTCCAAATCGGACAGTTCTGACACTGGCTTGACTAAAGGATCTGGATTAACGCTGGAAATTCAACCTAGTGGCCATGTGATACTAGGAAAAAAGGGGATCACGCTCAGTTGCATAGCTGGCTCAAATGAGACTGTGACTTGGTTGCACAATGGAATACCAGCACCTCCATGTGGTCTTACTCGCTGTGTTCTTCTTTCCAATGGCTCTCTCCACTTTTACAAGGTAATGCACCATGCAGGTAATAATCCATTTATGGATTTATTATTACGAGTAGATAATAATTCATTTATGAATTTATTATTACAAAATTATAATTTATACTTAGAAATTATATAACACAATGATGTATTATGTGCAGAAACAAAATTTACAAATGCAAAAGTTCAAAGAAAAGGAAAGGAATAATATTGTTAATGCTAGAAACCATAATAAAGATGAATATCGCTGTGTAGCACGTACTAATTTAGGAGAGTTGATACAATCAGCTCCCACCATTATTCAAATAGCAGGTAAATGCAACAATCTACAAATATATGAGTACAACAGTCCTTTCTTTCAACAAAAATTTATAAATTAGATTTATATTATAGTTGTAACGTATGTCACATGTGTTACAGAACTTGCCCATGTATTTAAAGAAACTCCAGAAAATATTACTGTTCAAGAAGGTGAAGTCACAAGATTGTCTTGCTTGATTGACAGTGTTCCTTTCCCACCCAATATTACGTGGCAGCATAATGAAACATTGTTATCTTATAATGAATCAAAGTATTCTGTGGTACCACCAGGTGTTCTGTATATAAGTGCAACGAAACTGTCAGATGCTGGCTCATATAGGTATGTTTTTTTAAAAATTTCTTATCTTTAATATTTTTATCGGAAACTAAAATGGAAATTGCCGTATTTCAGATGCATAGTCACTAATGAATTTCTAAAGAAGACCAAAAGGAGCAAAGAAGCAAAATTAACGATTATTGTGAGAGCGGAGAACAAAACAATTCATACGTCATCGTCCTTGTTCCCACAAGTTTCGTACAATCATTGGCTGCTTAATGGATCGAATCTTAAGCTGGCATGTGCTGCATCTGGTTTTCCGTCACCATTCATAACATGGTCATTTATTCCTCGTTACATAGGTAAGACATTTGAATGCAGAATACACGTTTAGTTAAGAAAATTGAATACATTTGATCATATTTGTTTGCAGATAATGTTACAAAACCTCGCATCCTTCTTAATTCCACCACTGGTATTAGTATATTGTCATTAACAAATGTGAATATTTCCAATGCTGGTGTCTACCTGTGTTCTTCAAAGAATTCTATTACCAATGACTTACAAGTACAGGTAAGTGATTATACTTGTGATTGAAAGTAATTAATTATTAATTTAGCAGATATAAATTAACATATTTATATATATGTAAATTATTGCAGAATATAACAGTAGATATATTAATACCACCGTCATTTGTAAAAACGCCGACGAACCAAATCTGTCCAAATGGAAGAACAGCGAGATTCGAGTGTCAGGCGCAAGGATTACCCGTACCTCAAATTTATTGGCTGAAAGATTCATTAAATATTACTATTAATGGTAATGATATTACAGACAGATTTAGAACTTACCAAGGAAGAACTCGTTTAGCATAATTTTTGTTTACTCTTACAATTAATTGTACATGAATGAATTTGAATGTTAATAGGTCGCAGAACAACTTATGTTAAGGAATACAATAAAATAGAATTAGCAATATCAGCAACAGTGCCGTCTGACTCTGGCATATACCAATGTGTGGCGGTAAATGCAGCAGGTGAAATTTGGGCTGCTGGCCGGCTCCAAGTAAATACATCGCGTAATAGTCCTGCCACACCCACTTCTCTAAAGTGTCACGCTATTTCACCAGTTAAAATCCTAATTTCGTGGGAACCACCAAAGTCTGTACCATATACCAGTATTACAGCTTATACCGTCCATTATAGTCCTGTAGGTGAGTTTGATACCTTGCGATAGGTATAAAGAATACAGATCTCTTAAGAGGTTTTTATTTCAATTATCTATATTTATACGTTTGATATATATTTTTAATACAGAAGGTGGTAAGGAGGAAGTTTCGCCGCCAGAACCAGGGAATTCTACGTCTGTAGAAGTAACAAAACTTCTTGAACCGTTTACAAATTACTCATTCTACGTACGCGTGTGGAATAACTATGGTGCTAGCGATCAGTCGGCTACCATTGTGTGTTCCACTGCTCCAAGTGGTACATATTTCTATCCATTTTTATCAACTTAATCTTGTAACAAAATATAACTTAGATTAACTTGAAATGACAATTTTATTTTCAGTTCCTAAAGGCACACCAAAAATGTATGTGGATATAATCAGTAGTACAAAACTAAATGTATCATGGGAACCTTTGAGTAAAAAGGATTCTCGCGGCGTCATAGTGGATTATAAGCTATTGTGGAAACTTCACCAGAGTTCATCCAGATTGGTACAATATCTACCTGCATCCGTTGAATACTATATAATTTCCGGTATGATCTTTGTCTATCTTCTTTCTCTGAGCTTTACAAAAGTAGCAATCATACAATCGTATATTACGAACACAGATTTGGAACCTGGAGCACAATATGATCTTCAAGTATTAGCAAGAACAAAACAGGGCGAGCCAAATATTAGTGAATCACAATTGGATTGGGTTACTGTAACCATGCCATCTGAATCTAATCAGTTTACTATAAAGAATGTAGATATTCAAGTATTAATTGTAAACTCTTCAATTATCAAGGTTAGTATATCATTGATTAACATTAGAAATACGAACATTTCTTATACTCATTGAAAAGAGTACCTAAATAAATGAAAATAAAAAAGGTAAAAAATCTAATATTTCATCAATATAAAGAACGTAATTAAAGAGTAATAGAGTGTTAAATTGTAAAATTACTAGAGTTAAAATCGTAAAATTTTTATTATTTTTTGAATTGCTTTCTAAATCTTTGTTCCAATACTAGATGAAATGGAAGATCAACTTCAAGCAAATTGAGTCAAAGTTCGATTCCTGGCAAATTTATTGCGAAAATCAAAATGGTGAAAATTTGAAGAATATTAGTTTACCGCAGAATATTACTGAATACTTGTTTACTGATCTTGGTAGGTATTTCACAATAAATGATAATATTTTTTAACCATGTTATTTAAATTAAAAGTGCAATAATTAATTTTTATCCAGATATGAACGATTCTTATATTATGCATCTATGTATGGTGAAGAACAGCTCAGATAAAGCAACAAGTTGCTTATCAAAATATGTAGAGACCGTAGAATCCGATCCTAGTAAGTTTGTCAAATTTTTATGGATTATATCTGCACTGAATAAAAGAAACAATTTTATGCGATAATCTTGCAATTTAGATACTGTGCCAATGACATTGGAGGCTGTTCCCGTCTCGCCCACGTCCATTAATGTGTCATGGACATTGTCCAATGCGCACGATATAAATTCATTTGAATTTTGTTATTATGCGGTGCATGTGCAAAATTCTAACAATTCTAAATGTTCTGTCGTGTAAGTATAGCTCGATTTTTTGAAATATAAATATATTTGAATACAACATCTGCTGACAAAAGTTTTAAATCTCTTTAAAATATATATTTTATAGAAACGACACAAAAACAAGCGTTGATGAGCTAAAGCCTTTTACTTTATATGAATTTAAAGTAAAAGTCATTAGGCATGATACAAATCGAACTAGCTTCTATAGCAAGTCTATAGAATGCTATACAAACGAAGATGGTGAGTCTTTAACAGAGTTGTTATTTAATAGAACAATAATACATATATGTCGGCTTTTTATATGGGATTTTATAAACGAAATGTTACAGTTCCTGGTAAAGTCGAAGGGTTACAATGGTTCTTAGAGAACAATACGAAAGTACGAATTGTATGGGAGGAACCGACCAACATAAACGGCATTATACAAAATTATATTGTCGCATATACTATAAATTTGACGACAACGTGGAATAATGTGACTGTGTCCGGTAATAAAAGGACGACGAATCTACCAGGCTTAGCACCAGGGAAACGATATTTCGTTATGGTGCAAGCTGCGACGAATGCTGGCTATGGGAAACCGTCAAACCCTATTATTGTTTTTACCGGCGGTACTAGTCGTAACGGTAGTAATGGCGGTAGTAATAATGGTGGTGGCGGTGGTGGTGGTGGTGGAACGTCAAAAGTACCTGCCCCGTCGGGCAATGAGAAAAACTCTAAGCCCGATCAGAGTTTAGGTGAGAGAAATGGACACAGACTTGGGATTTAGAAACTGTGATTCGTTAATAACCCTCATTATGATTATATAGGTGTGATCCTCGGGGTGAGCATAAGCATCGGATTTATCATGATATGCCTATGCAGTATATACTGCCGGAGGAAGTTTGAGAACTCACGGTTGAGAAACGACGCTCAACCTACGAACGGGTGTGTGCTATCGCGAAACAGAAATGAATGTTGCGCGGAGCAATCCTCCACGTCTGTGAGTCAACATATGAATGCCATCGGTACTCCGAATGAGATTGAATTAGCAGTGCTATGTCCATCATCACCGATCGAAACAAATCCGCACTCAGACGCAAAGGTAATTGAACGTCGGAAATTTGAATTTATGTGAATCTTAATAAGAAATAATATATATGTGTTGTACAGGGCGCACAGTCTAATGGGGTTTTCGAAATTTGCGCGAAAGAACCCTTATTGTCGCCGTGGGAGGTTAATGGAGGCTCGAAGGATGTTCATATTATGGAGAATCCTCAGGTATTATCACGGATTTTAACAATATTTTGTTATAGACAATAGAGACGCATTATATTTTACTAATTAATTCATTCTTCGTGATTGCAGTACAAAAGAAGAGGCAGCTCCGCCTCGAATGATCAACGGGAGGAGGAAGAGGAGCAAGATTTAGAAGGCACGCAGCTCACAATGGTCAATTGTACTTTAGGCAGTAGTGCTAGCAGTTTAAATAACAATTCAGGATGTCCGGACGATGAGATTTCATCATCGCCGAAAGCCACGTGTACATCTGTTCCGGCGCTTGGACCAAACGGGTGAAAATGCATTAGGCAATACGCTAAAGTGTTCAATGCTTCTCAGCGGTATCAAGGTACAACAGGTAGGAGTACATGAATTCTCCTATTTCCTCCTTCCTTATGGCACGCCATCGATCACGCTCCGAATCAATGCGCGAGAAAAAAAAAATAGCGATGTCTAGCCCCGAGAAAGCGAAAGCAATGCAAAATTGCAACAATCTCGCGAAACAGGAGTATTGTCTGGCACATGATCGATGTAAATAATATTGTTTTGAAAGAAATTGTAGCGTTAATTATCGTCACGTTGTAAATACGAGCAAGAAACATTTATCGCGCGGAGAACAAAGCTCGTCTGCATAAGCGCCTCAGTGAAAGCAACTCGATTCTAAAATTTATTGCATTCTTTGCATGATGCACTTGTAACATTGTAATGCAGTGATCGCGTAGACGATACTTGAAATGTTTACCGGACTTGTGTATGTACAGAATAATTTAAAATATTGTTTGAAAATAAAAATTAAATATTTTTGAAAAGAATTGAAGAGAATTATTATATAAATATGGTTAAAAATTTTTGATATTAATATAGTATATTAGCGAATACTGCTAGCAAAATGATTTCGGTATTCAGTTTCCGATTGAGACCATTTAGCGAAATGCAATATTTTTGTACATAGGCTGTTTTAAAAGTGTTTAATTTATCACTTTTTGTTGATTCTTTAACGAATGTCGAGTAATTCTGTACATATACAAATTAAGTGAACTATCAACGTACCGAAAATTGAAAGATGCGCGAACAAAATAAACTGAAATAAAAAACAGCAAGTTTCTGATGCCTCTGTATACATAGAATAGAATAATTATTGATTGTGAATATGTTCATAAAATATTACATTTCGAATACCGACAGCAAAAAAAGATATGTGGACGTGCATTCCTTCGCGTTTGGGAACACAAAACTGCTAAATATTCGGGCATAGTATGGCCTAAAAGTTGATAAAGTTTTATTCTGACAACAGTTTTCGGGCTGATGATTCGGGCTTAAAATGGAGCAGAGAGATACTGATCATTCCAAAATAAGTTTTCCATTGATATTTAATTGTGAACAAAGGAAGAACGTTTAGTATTAACAAAACAGGGAAAGGCTCTAACCAGATGCTACGCGTTTTTAGAAATGTTAAGAAAATTTTTTATTCCGTGTTTTTCTTCTTTTTTTCCTCTTTTTTTTCTATTTTTCTCTTTATATTTTAATGTACCGTATGTGTGTCATTATGGTATCACTTTTACAAAAATATTGATTTCTCCAAGGAATCGAAGTAAAAATCTTTTTTTGCATTTGGAGCTAGTGTGCATGACAAATGAAAGATTTGTTGAATAGCTCTTAAAATATTTGATGTAAGTTTTATATTAGTTTAAAGTGAACTATCAATATATCATACTTTAAATTTAAAAAGAGATCCTATGAATGGGAAGGAATATTCAGAAAGATAATCGTACTCAGAATATTGCGATTTAAACGAATGGCGAATAACAGGCTACCTTGTTTTCTCACAATTGTTTACTTCTATAAGAGACTGTAAAGACTGCTGTATTAATAGACGATATTTTTATAATTAACTGATAACCTCGTTGGAGAATGTTTATGTGAAAAGACTTTGCGTAATATGTTACATAAGAAGAATTTTACGTATTCCTCGGATTTCTTTCCGTTCATAAGATTGATATCGTTTTTAAGGCGATTAGGTAATCGATACAATTAATGTCAACGTTTTGTATGTACGGTATTTAGCGTGTTAACTGGTAAAGCAGTTCTGTGTATTACACAAAAAGAAAGAAGCAGCATTCAAGACGAATCTACAAGACACATATTCCAGACTGGTGCATGTTACCATGACAGAAAAACCCAACACAGTACCTGATAGAATAAGCTATATCGTTTAGAGTGAGACGTAGAAATGTCAATGTTATTACTGTACCTCCACTAATTGTTATTTATTGCATTTTACATTCAGCATATACTTTAGGTGAACACATTACACTGGATCATGCAATAATATAGTCACCATGAGCACAGTATGAAAACAATTAACGCTAGAATTAATTCGATCTGCATATATTAAAAAGACTATCATATCTTCATTCCATAGAATATTACCACATTTCCATAATAAAGTCTGTTAGAAGTCTAATATATTATTACTGTTCCGTTTCGTTTTATTCAAGGGACGAGAACATACTACTATTATATTGTCGATACTTTGCGTCTAATATACGGAGATATTTAGTTAACTAACTGTGCACCATGATTTACTTATTCCGTTTATTGAACTTTGCAAATCGCATTACAATAGCTCTTATATAGTTCACACAGATCAGATACAGTTGAAATAGAAAGAATCGTTTTATTTACACATGAATACATGGAACTTGTTATATGTATTATAAATATAATTATGAGAATCTCATATATATAGAATCGCATATACAATATTGAATTTATATATTCTTAAACAGTTCTTTTCTTTCTTTTTCTTTTTTTTTGTGCAGCAACCCTTGTTGCGAATGCGTTTGCATGCATTCAATGCTTGCGATTTTATTTAACTAATCTGTTTTGCATTTGTTATATATAATGTGTAATGCCTGTTACATTTTATATTATTTCCATATTTGTTGAGGGTATATTCATATGCTTTTTCATGTACTTTTGTATTTGTTGATGGTATACTTTAGAAAATCACTTCTATAGCGTTGATAGCTAAGCTGCCGTATAATAACGAGAAAGAGCAAAACATTAAACCGATTGTTCCTTTAGTTGATCATTACGTATTGTTAATATTATGTACCAGAAAGATACACTTTCACGTTATACACCCCTGCGCTTTGAAAATGTGTGTGTTGTGTATGTGCGTATGTATATACACATACATATGCAGCATACAATAAAAGCACTTGGAAGAATAATTTTGAGAGAGAGAGAGAGAGAGAGAGAGAGAGAGAGAGAGAGTTGTTAATTATATAAAAAATGAATTCAAAATGATAATTAAGTTTAGAAGAACATTATGCTATGTGATGTATAAGCAGTAGAAAGTATGCAATGCTTTTCGAGTTATTTTACTTTCTTACATGTTTGGGCTTGTGTCCACGATATTAAAATTGATTTTGAATTTTTAGATAAAAATCTTCATACACACATAAATAAATCCAGATAGTATATAATTTGTATTTCTCTAATTTATGTCAAGATTAAAATGCAGAATTAGCTATTTAAGTTCAAACTTTCAAATATGTGTATTTTTCCTGAGCATTTAAATTATTAATTATTGATTATTAATTATTCTTCCGATATTTTAATATATAATAAATCTTATTCAGAATAAAAATACTTGTTGGCATTTTAGCAACCTTTCGTAGACACAAGCTTTTGGATATATATAACTCCCAGTTGTACGAGTTTCTTGAGAGAATGAGTTTACGCTTATCAAAATTGTCCTCATCTCATTTCTTACACTTAAGTAGCATAATGTACTATACTTCCCTTAGCTGTAACATATGTTACTCCAGTTACATGTACAATTCTGCTGCTGTATTCCCGACTCCATATCTGCAGTATCAGTAATGGAGTATCGTATTACAAAAAGAGAAAGAGGTAGCCGCAGCGACGAATGAATCGCCAACAGCAATCAGTAATTTAATTGAAACGACAAAACACTCCGTACACGCATACCATAGTGCTCTTGAAACAATTTCGTGGATGTGATAAGTTTTATGTCGTGAACAAATGACTATAGAGTCGCCGTTCAGGAGAGGAAGTCAAAGTGTTTTACGCGAAGCGACTGCAGACCGTTCTTCTTTTGCAAGGAGGCCTGCAGGACACTTTACGTGAAGCATTCCGTATGTACAAAATCCACGAAGATAACTACCTTATAGTACATACAAAAGCAATAAGCATCGTCTCGCGTCTAGCGCGTCCTTCGTATTACCGCAAACGCGAACTTCGGAAATAAATGATATCATATTATAGATCATAATCTACTTATCACCGTAACAAATATTGCGCGCATTCATTGATCATTAATTATTATAATTTACCGAACAAACTAGAAACACGATATCATCGTGTCATCGTGAATCTCTTAACAATTAACTCTTGCGCATTATTTCCACTATCTTATAATCTTAATTTAGAAATACCTACAATGCGGCAGCCAAAGAGAAGAATGTTTTATTGTCTTTTAAATCGGGACTTATATGAAATCTGTGCAAGACTACTTGGTCGCTCCATATATGATAATATACACACAAACATAAACATACACATTCCTTTCATACAGAGTACGATATAATTTATCAGACAGACTGTAGTGTTAAATATATAGTAGCAAGTATTGATTGTATTGTACGGCGGCTCTAGTCGAACGAATATACCTCCGTAATTGTCACTCTGTACAGAGTGATTTACATTACTTAATTTTAACTTAACGTCGGTACCTATTAGACTATTGTTTACAATTTTTTTAAAATGCAGTTTACCTCAAAGATTATATTTTCACGCCCGGTGGATATATACGCATGTACGTGTATACAATATATTATATTACATATACATATATATATATATTATGTATACATATATATTGCGTGTGTAACAGCACACACCGTATATGTATATATGAATAGCCAAGACATTACATTTTATTTTACACCTAATATATACAGAAGAAGAGAATCCAGTAATTTTATTCATTTATACTATTATCGTTAATTATAATTATTATATATTAAGAAGACTATTAATTTATTTTCCGCAAGCCCTCATTTCGCCCTTCTTTCCAATTTAGATCTATTATCTCGATGTGTGCGACAATTATCCTTTAGGGTGCAGTTACTTTGTACATACTTTTACCTGCGATTGTATATATACATATTATATTATCTGCGAAGAACATTAAAATATATATTTTAATATATTATGTATAATGAACTACATGAAATTATAATCTTATTGTTTGAAGTATTAAGACTAAATACACTAAATATTTAATAATACTGTTGACCCTTCTTGAACATGTCGTCTTGTTGTAACCACTGATTCAATAAAATTAAGACAATGTACAAATGCACATTTAAGTGTAAAAAAAAAGTATATCCCTTCTGCAGCACGAAGAACATTCGATACAGGGTACAGTGAGTCAATACGATTTCGTAAATGGAGCAACTTTATTATCAAAGAACTTGTAGCAACATTGGCGTAACAACAAAATATCGACAATGTAATACACTTACTAATATCTTTATTATATGAGGCATTTAAGGCCAAATAGAATATAATTTTTTTTTATTTTATATTAAATGTTTTATATATGTGTAAACGCGCGCACAGTTCATATATAAATCTACCAATATGAACTAGCATTCATATATCAATAAGGAATATCTTCTGTAGGAATATCTTTTGTAGGAATATCTTCTAAACGCACCTCTCGTGTTTGTACTTAATTTAATACAATTCTTTAGGTCGCACATACTCGAAAATTGTCGATAATAAAATTATGTGTGTAACAGTTATTCAATAGAAAGACCTGATTCACAGCTTTGTGTGGAAGATATACATCTTGGAATGTAGCAAATATAAAAGAACTCTTGTTATGCATCTAGTAATATATATAGGTTTTCAACAACTTTATTGGTACGCAGTCCAGTCTTGAAAAAATGGTATATAAAAAGCATCTTTTTGATCAATGATCTTCTAAAACATTCATCGAAATTGATTCATAGACCATGTCTTAAAGTTTAAGTATTCTTATACACGTATTTATCTTCATGTATAAGAATTTATTCCGAATCATTCTTAAACGTCAGTTTGACTAGTCATTTTTAAGGTGCGAAAATGTTCTGTACTTACAGAACTATGTTAAAATTAAGTACGTTAATTGCTACTTTATCACATTGGCAATAGGCCGTCTACGAAATATCCAAATTTCATATATATGCATTTTTCTAAAATCTCATTCAGCAATATTTACTGGCGTGTAAAACGTCAAGTAAAGATGTATATAACGTGTATAATAGAATATATATAACTAGTATAGAACCCTTCTAGGCACAAGGTGAAAACGGCGCTCGGCGTCGTACCGTATCCGATATTTGTAGCATCTTCATGTAAAAGAGAATCGATATTCGAATTCGGCAGTCGGTATTGCTAAGTTCACAGAACCAAGGAATATGGAAAAATCCTCATGCTTACATAATCATTAAGTACCTGTAAATGAGGAGAAAGCAGTTTTGTGAACATTCATCTTTACATATATGTATGTGTGTTTTTCCTTCGAGACTAACTTATGAAACAAACGATAATTTACCTCTGTAAGAGCATCTTTCGTTAATTTAGGATACAGGTACATGAATCCTGTGGTGTTTGATAACTTTCCGGGTTGTAAATACAAGTGCTTATTATATAGAAGTTCTTGATCTATATATGGGGACAGAGGACTGTTCTCTACTCCATCTTTGCGACATGCTTCTGCCCAAGGGGCCATGTGTTTGTCATTTACCTCCTCGACAACAGAGCTCATATCAGTCTACATAAAATAAAGGCCTGCATACTTTAGCCAGTGTAGATAGCGCAGTGCCCCAGTAATCATGATTGATATTAAATAGTTCCGAGACTATGGCACTGATAGAACCCTGAGTAGAATCTCCCTCATCCACGAGATTATACGTCTGGCCTATTGTTTCTGGTCTGTTGGCTACGTGCCACATAGCTCTGGCAACATCCCTCACATGAACCGTATTCATATGAAGATACGGTCCCCAGAGCAATTTCATCATCTCTCCTAAATGCTTATAAACTGCACCCACTACCAGTCTTGGTGCTGCAAGTTACCAAGATATATATTCTTTTTCTTTTTTTTTAATTAAAAAGAGAACGCAGTTTTCAACAAAATAAACTCCGACAGAAATTAGAATTACCTAGGCCATTTCTGTCACCGCAACCATATACAATAGCTGGTCTGAGTACGGTATATTTTAAATCTGGTATGTTCTTCAATTCGTGTTCCACTTGTATCTTGTATTTTGCGACAAATGTCCACGGTTCTTCGGCGTCATCTTCCTTGTGAGGAGTCTATATAACATTGCACAATGATCAATCCTGAATCCATATTCGCGTTAAAGTATATGGCATTAAGAGAGATACCTTTTCTGAAGCGTTAAGGTTGCCGGAAAATATCTCCACGTAATGTAAAGCTCTAATCTTTGCCGCTTGCTGGGCGCAGTTCAGACTCAATTTGTAAATACCTTCTTTATACACTGGATCTGTGAGACCACTCTTTGTCTCTCCAGCACAATTGAACACATAATCGATAGGCTCGTCACAGGAAAACGCGTTTTGGCAGGACACTTTGATAGGATAAAAATTATCCTTTTATAGATTACTATTTATATCATATTTTTTATACTTTATGATAGACTGCGACACATGATGAATTAGTGATTACTCTTATTATACAGAGAATAAATACAATAATGGATAAGAAAGAGAAAGGTAATGTTAACTATTTATTTAGTAAGTAGTAAAACTTGAAAAATTCTTTTTCTTTCAGTTATATAGATGTAAATTGATTTATTCAATGGAACTTCTGTTCTTTGATATATTCTGGTTATAATTACCTATGTTAATCAAGTTCGCGCTCTTGAATTCAAGCAAAGGATGTTCGAACACCCGCTGGTGCTCCGCATTCAGCCACGCAGTCTGCGGTGGTACTTTGTCCACAACTCGCAAGTAGGATACCAGATCGTTATCCAGTAGATACCCCACGAGATTACGGCCGATGAAACCGCACCCTGTAACCGCAAACGGATAAAGGTCTCAGCCGTCACCGTCTTATCGCTCTTCCGCTGATCGCTCCGCACACAGCCGGCATATAGATATATATAGTAAGATACCTCACCTCCTAAAACGATCACTCTCGCTTTCTTATCACAGGTGGGCGTTGCCATGATCGCTTATCGTTTAATTAGTCGACTTTTCGTTCCTTCGTCGGTGCGCGATATCTTTGACGGGAGGATCGTCAGACTGTTCACAGCTGGTCAATGGCACTTTGGACGCACCGCGCTCTCGACCGGTCTTGCCGTCTTACCGCGCTTGCCGCTCACCAGTTAACCTAAACCACTAGCAATCCAAGTGACATTGGCTCCTCTATACTTATGACATGTGTACTTCGAATTACGTAGTAAGCATATAAACTTTCCCAGTGGATAACACATCCACGGCTTTGGTTCTTGAATGATTTTTGAAGTTGACTACTAGATAATAGTTATAATTATATCGTATATTATGATCTAGTAGTCATAAGTTTGGAGAAATGTAAAAAAAATTGCTCATATAAAATTATAATATAATTATGTTGTATGAATAATTTTTTTATATTTCTCAAAACTTGATTTTTCGAAAATAAATAATGCGACAATTATCCCTTTAATTATTATTAATGTTTTCTCATTATATTATTATTATTTTTTTTTTTAATAGACTAAAAGTAATTTTACAAAAGAAAGAAAGAAATATATATATTGCAGAACAACAAATCATTATGATATCAAAATAATGTCAAAATGATTTCAAAATGATCATTAAAAGTCATTTTTTAATTTTCCGATTCATTTAAATGTCATTTTGATGTTGTCATTTTATATATAATTATAAATGTTTATACGTATTTATTCAACACGAAAAATTTTTTACCGGGATTCAAAAAATTATTATTTAGATCAATTTAAAATAAAAATTTAAACATAATTAATAAATGTTCTTGAATGCTCTATTTATTATAAACAACAATATGTACATAACTCAAACAGATCATTATTTATGATAAAGGTAGACGTATATATACATTGATTAAACATTACATAAATTTATTAATAATAAATTAAATATATTGCTGAATATATTCTTCTTGTTGAGTTATTTCAAGTAGGCGTGATTCTATTTTGTGTTTAAACAATAAAACTTTCACAAGAATTATTAGATTTTGTAATGTATGTATTAGAACGCACGTCCTTATCTAAAACAAATTGTTGAATTAATTAAAAATGTATATATATAGCATTAATAAATATAATAATTTAATATTAAACAATAAAAATTTTACAGAACATTATCCCTTTATAATTATCGGTTATAATTAGAACAGGACAGTACATATGCATATACATAAACACGCATAAATATTCATAAACATGTATAATTATATATGAAATATGTCCATACATGTTTATAAATATCTTTTTTCTTTTATAAAATTAGTTTTTAGTGTAATAGAAATAATAATAGTAATATGAAAACGTTAAAAATAATTAAAAAGGTAATTTTCGCACTACTTGTTTTAGAAAAAATCAAGTTTGAAGAAATGTAAAAAAATTATTTATGTAGAGAAAAGTCGCCGATACTGACGTAGTTTTTCTAAAGTGATAATACGATTTTTAATTTAAAATTGGGGTGCAGCATAAACCGCCACACCTGTCCGTAAAACAGACCATGAGCTAACTTAATCTTTATAATGTTGCTTTATAGTGTCAAATAAGTCTATTGGAGCTGAAGGCAATCGTGCATATATGGAACAACTCTAGAAAAACTATCGCGTTACGTATTTACATCTTGCAGAACAGCATAAAATAAATATGCATATAATTCAATAAAAATGTTTTATAACGAAGTAAAATGATTCTGAAAAATCTTATATACATTCACTTATAGGTACTTTATACAGATAATTCCTGTAAAAGAAAAAGAATAGGAATACGTAGCATTACTGCCTACTGTGTCGGTTTTGGAGCCCATTTTGTCAGACGCTCATTTTGCTTACCTTACGAAAAAATTAATTATTAAAAAATTGCAAATTATAAAAACTGCTTATACTATGTCATAGAAGACAGATTTCAGTTTGTAATTACGTTTTTAAAGTTTTATTATCTTTTGTTTAAAGAAATATTGTCTAAAAACAAAGTGGTTGAGCATTTTTTTTTACATTTTTCTAAATTTGTTTTTTTCTAAAACAAACAATTATTTATTTAATTATTTTGTATGTTTTCACATTATTATTAATTATTATTTCCATTACACTAAAAAGTATAAATTTTACAAAAGAAAGAAAGATGTATGAAGATGTATGGACATATTTCATATATCATTATACATGTTTATGAATATTTATGCGTGTTTATGTATATTTATACATGCATGAAAAATTTTGTATAAATGCATTAATTAAATAAAAACAAATTAAATAAATATGTTTTAAATACATCAAATTTACCTGATTATATTGTTTCTGATTAATAAGTGGATGTGTAGTTTCCATTGAATCATTATCAATTGGCAATGCTAGATATTTATCCACAAGATCAGTAATCTAAAAAACAAAATTATTTCGATACTTATTCGTAATTAATATATTAATTTTATATTTAAAAAATCAGTATTTCCAATATTTTAGTTTTTAGTGGATATATATATATATATATATATATCAATACTAGAAATTTAACTGCCTATTCAATCTTGAATTATTTAAAAAGCAACGAAGATCCAGCTCCGACCATAATAGGCAGTTAAATTTCTAGTATTGATTGAGTTCCTCAAATATACGGTCTAAAAATATAAATATATTATATACATATCATAAAAAAGCAGGTACAATAATAAATATAATATTGATGAAGCATTATAATTTACCTTATTCAATTGCTCCTTGGTATACACGTGATTAATAATATCTGTTAATGCTACAATGGCAGTCATTTTTCTATGTAAATAAAAGAGCTTTATTATTAGTATATATTTTTTTAAGAATTTAAACATTATATCTCCGAATAAAAATACCTAGGTTTTATTCTATCCAAATTTAATAATATATAATCAAGCATGGTATCGTTCTTTGCATGTCTCGCAACGACAGAATGAAAAATGTAAACTTGAAAGTAATCTTGTTGTCTTTCATCATAAAACTCTGCTGACTTTATGAACTCTATATAATTACGGATAATAAAGAAATCTTCGGAGCAAGCCATGAATTTAAAGTACATATAATCAGGTAAATCAAGTTTTCTAATATGTGTGTTACGTAATGCTGAATACCAAGTATTATTATCTGCTATCATTAAACCATTACAGTATGTCCATTCCTTCCACCAAGGCGAAACACTAGAATATTAGGAAGAGAATATAAAAATTAATTATAAAGTTTTGTTTGTAGTATTTTAACTTATTAAATAATTCATTAAACGTTACATAAATATGAAAATAACTTTTACTATTAAAAATAATACAAATAATTATTCATATTACGTTTGGTTTTTTAAATGTATATGTAATCTAGAGTGAGCTTCCTTCTTGCATTCGGAAGAACCAAGAATACATGCCCATCTTGAAATCTCTTCTTTTAAACTAATTTTGAACAAATTGTCCGAATCATCTTTTATTATATTAACAAAAATTTTATTTACTATTCTCAGCATATGGTTCTATAAGAATTAAGTAATATAATATTTACGGTGGTTCTTTATTATATTAATAAAGAAAAGAATTATGCGTGTGTGTATGTATGTATTTGTGTTTGAATAAATGTGTTAATCACTAATTTTTTGCTATCTTCATAAATTAAAAATTATCTAAAATTATTATATGTATTTTTAAACATATATACTACAGTATTATACATCTATATATAATCAATTCAATTATACGGAACGTAACCAATTAATTAAATTTGATGTTTACTGTTTTGACATTAAATCGTCGTATCAGAAAAGTATAAGAATTTAAAATCTGTGCAAAGTAATTCGAAAAAATATATGGCTAACTGATTATTACAAGACTTCTTACAAAAAAATATAATTTTATTTCAAATTTTACTTTGAGTCTTACAAAATATTGAATTAATAAATATATTTAAAAATGCAATAATGAAAGTTAGAAAAACGTTACGCTATTTACAAAATAATTACAAAATTAAATAATTAAAATTGATTTATAATATGCTTTTATATTCTATTTTTAAATTAATGAGACTTTTAAAATGAAAAGAGTAAACAAATTTTTCAATATATATACTAATTTGTTAAAGACATCAAGAAATAATTAATATAAAATTAATTACAATCTAATATTTTACATATTTTATTGATAAAATTTAATATTATCTACCTTGATATGTAAACTGTTTTGATAATGGAAAAAAGTCGACATGTATTCAAGACTTTTAAACATAGGATACCATGCTATAAAATCTGTCTCTCGCTGTAAATATTCCGTGAGAGCCAAGAATAGATACAAATCAATTTCCTTTCTCATAAAAAAATAAAATGCGTCATCGATAATTTGAGCACGGTTGAGAACATGTATTTTATCCATATGATCCCAGTTTAAGTATTCCGAGATTTGTCCCAAAGTAGTCTTATCATAATTGACACGATAATATCCTGTACAATCAAGAATTGTTTTCAATCAAGGTTATATTTTTGAGATTTTAAAACCGTTATCATTTTTTAAATGGAATTATATGCATGGTTTTTTCAATAATACAGGATGGGGCACCTAAAACAAAACATCGAAATATCTCAAAAATTAAATACAACAGGGAAAATTGTTTCAGACAAAAGTTGTATGATTTGAAGAGGGACAAATAATGATGAAATAATTTTTCAAAAAAATCGATTTTTCAAGGTCACATGAACGTTACCTCCACTTTTTTAAACGAAATGGTATGATCTTTTTACACAATATGGTTTCTCTAATTATTCAGCATATAAAAGTATTAAGATAGTTATATCAAAGAACCAATAGTTTACGAGATATTTTATACTTCATGCACATATTGACCTAAAATGTTAAATAACTCGTAAACTATTAATTTTTTAATAATCGTACCTTGATACTTTTATGAACAGAACAATGAGATGAATCAATTGGTGAATAGAAAATATATATAGTTGCATATTTAAAAAATTATCCATTTTGCATACATATTTTTCTGAAGCAACTATGTGTTCTTTTTCCACTAATTGATTTATCTCAATATTCTATTAATAAAGGTATTAAGGCACGAATATAAAAAAATTAATAGTTTACTAGGGTAAATGTTACTAGTTATTTAACATTTTATACGTTATATGTGACTTATGTTGGAATAAAGTATAAAATATCTCGTAAATTATTGATTTTTTGATATCACTACCTAATACGTTTATGTGCAGAATAATTGGAGAAAGCATACTGTGTAAAAAAATCATACCATTCTGTTTAAAAAAGTGAAGGTAATCTTGATAAATCAAATTTTTTGCAAAATGATTTCATCATTATTTGTCCCCAGTGAATATAACTTTTGTTTGAAACATTTTTCCTTACCCCATATAATTTTCGAAATATTTCGGTGTTTTGTTTTAGGTGTCCTATCCTGTATAATAACATAATATAATTCCCCTAATTATTCCATAAAATTATTACATAAAAATTATTTTAAAAAATGAATATATTATAAGATATTTTATTTCATTCTCGCCCTTATGAAGTAAACTGTAATGTTCACGAAACACTGATATTCTAATAATATAATAGGTCTATACAGACACAGAGATAACCCGCGAAACGCATAGCTTCTAAATTATTAAATAATATATATAAAATATTTAAGCACAATACATTTCTTAACCGATATTTACCTATTTGTTGTACATTAACTATAATCCAATTACTTGAATCATGATTTAAAAACATTTCTTCTCCTACTAAAGGAAAGTGCATAGAAAAAGACAAAGTTAATACAGAAAAATCAGGATCATGTTTAATTGCATTCGTAACTACGGTGAAAGGTATCGACCAGTCCTTCTCATTAGTATTCATATTTTCTATTAATATTTTCACGGCAGAAATATTATGTTGTGTAACCTTCACCACAGGATAATGCTGTTGCTTTGTCCAAACATCCATTAACTGCTTTACGCTTAATCCTACACGGCTGATTGGAGAAGTATCATAAGCACGTTGTATAGCAGTCCAGACAGCGTCAATAGTTGTCATATCATCTAAAGAAGGGCTGTAAAATTTATAATAACATTACTATTAATAAACACTCCAATAGATGTATTTCTAATTTAAAATTATTTTATATAAATTCTATGAATGTACGTGCGCGTGCGTGCGTGCGGGTGTGCGTGTGAGTGCGTGTGTGTGGGAGGGAAGGGGTGTGCTACAAACTTAACAAATTTTACAAATAGTGATATGTCAGTTTTTACTTACTCTTCGCTCAAATATGTCTTTATACCCTTCTGAAATATTTCATTTGAGAGCATCAGTTGTAACATGCGCAGTATGGATGGTGCTATGGAAAGTTAGTTTATAAAATATAATTATATGTTTGAAGCATTTATTACAATTCACATATATATTTGTAGAGATAAATAATCTTGTAAAGAATAAATTTATTCTCTCGAATTATTTTTTTCTTTTTCACTTTTATAATACAAACGTAATATGTAAATAAAGATAAACACTTACAATTTATACTTTTACGACATTCACGTTTGAAAATTTATGGACTGTGTAATTAATATGTTACCTTTTATATAATAAGACATAGAGAAAATTGATTCAATTTCAGAAGGAAGTTGTATTTCTCTTATAAGAGGCTTCATAATGAAATTATCATCGAAACGAAGAGATTCTTGTAGAGTCTGAACGACAAACAAGTCTTTTATACGGAAATTTTGGAAATTCTAGAAATGAAAATTTTAATATAATCAATAATTAATTAGATGAGATGTTCATATTAGCACACTGAAAAAAAAGATTGGTTGCTGCAACAATTTAGATAGTAAAATATGGCATAGCATTTTTATATGGCTGCAGCAATCAGTTTTTGGTTATAGCAGCATATTTTTAATTGTGTTAGTCTATCCGCAATGTCAGTATATGATTTCGATAGGCCAACGCTACTAAAAATTTGCTGCTACAACCAAAAATTGATTGCTGCAGCCATATAAAAATGCTATGCCATGTTTTACTATCTAAATTGTTGCAGCAACCAATCTTTTTTTTCAGTGCAGCAAAATATGCATCGCGCAGTGCTACTGCATTGCACTATTATTACTATTTCATAAATAACTGTTTTGTATTAGGTGTGATTTATATAGTAAAGTTTCTGCCAAATGTATAATATAATTATTTTAAATTATATATAGTATCCGGTCTATTATGAAAAGAGTCTTTACAAGTCTTTACTACATCAGTTTAATTTAAATACATATGTTATTGTTTATTCATTGAAAATAATATTAAATAAAAAAACCTCATCAATTGCATCCAATGCGAGCAATGTTGTAATACCCTCGATTAACCACATGTAAGACCACCAAGATGGACTGATACGGTTCCTAAAGCATTGATATGCTACTGAACGTCCTATTAAACGGGCAATTTCTGGTTTACGCATTAACGGATCTTCTTCTTCATGAAATATAACAGCTGTTTCTCTAAAAAGCATTTCAATATAATAGAATTATGTTACGTTTTACTCCTTCTGTTTAATTGTTTTAAACTTTAGCTGTATGTGTCTCTCTCAATAATTGTATAATCATATTTTATTGTATATTAGGCTATTAAATGATACTTTTAAATGGGCTTGTTTCGATGCAATATTAATTAAAATAAAAAAAATTTTTTTAAATAAATGTTTTAAATAAATAACTTTTTTTATAAATTAATGTGAAATTTTGATGTGAAATATGAAAAATATTGTTTTATAACAATAGTAAAATATATTTTCCATTTAAAAAATAATATCCTTAAAAGGAAAATGTAATACTTATAATAAATGAGTCCCAAATTTGAAACGGCATCGTGTCGGAAACCTGGGATTAAAACATGAGTTATGCTTGTGTTATTCTTGAGATGCTCTTGCGATATGAAGTATGATGTGACTTGTTCAACAGCATCACGTGCGACAAAGGTATAATCAAACGTTAACTGCTGTCTATATCTGATGTTTAGATTAGTATTATCTATAATACCGAAAAATTATATTCTTAACTTAAGAATTTCCTACTTATTTTTATAACAGTTTCTAAAATGGTTTCCAAAAGATACATGTTTTTAACTTATAGATTATGAGTAAAGTGGAATTTTACTCTTATATTTACTCTAAAAATACACGTTATTTAATTTCACAGGTATTTCATATCAAAGAGATTTTAATAACCACATAATTCATAGTTACAAGTAACATCAAGTATGGAATGGTTTTGTGAAACATATCAAACCTTGTTTCACATTTTATCTAATTTGTTACTTTTAATGCATAGACACTGTGTTATAAATAATACAGTGGAGAGTATT
Organism: Trachymyrmex cornetzi; assembly: GCF_001594075.2. Lineage (NCBI taxonomy): Eukaryota > Metazoa > Arthropoda > Insecta > Hymenoptera > Formicidae > Trachymyrmex > Trachymyrmex cornetzi. Next base: position 183,033 of record NW_017298058.1, read on the forward strand.
TATAGTGTCTGATCAAAACCTGATTGATTATGATGAGAAGATAATAAAGAGGCTCGAAGAAGAAAACCTAAGTCCACTTTAGATGATCTATAATTCGGAATAGAATTTTATTTCTGATTTTGCATGTCGTGTAATCACAGTATAATCTGTAGGGACACTTTTCGTGTTGGCATCTCGTCCGCTTTGATCTCAACGTGATCATTCGCTATCTTAATATTAGGATCGAAAGAAGAAGGTGTCCCATCTATTTTCCAGAGATACTTGTTTATGTACATATGGGGACATAAATGCTTAGCCATCCGAAGTTGCACGCGTATCGGAGAAAGCACAAGAAATAGTGAGATGAAGGCATGAAAAGGAACGAGATGTCATAAAAGGGCCAGACATTTGTGTCCCGATGCGTTCCCGTTATATAACATATATCATGCATAAATATGTCTCAGAAACTTACTTATAAACATCTACGTTAAATAAACTATTAAAAGTTTTCTTTTTTTTATTTCCCTTTATTATTTTCTCATTCGTCAAAATTAGTCAAATTTTAGCAAATTATAGATAGTGCACTGAACACCGCACTACCTATAATTCTTTAAAAATATTGTAAATACCAAGTGAAACGTATTCTGTGGAAAATGTGTAGGCTATTTGGCGAGAACACAAATAGATCGATCATCATGAAGTTAGAATATACTAATTTAAAAGAATTAGTTATAGAATATATTCTAATAGCGTTTTTCTCTTGGGATACACTGGGTGCAGTCTCACACCGCACCAATTGCGTGTAAGCGCTACACTCAGCTACAGTGCCTGCTACACTACACTAGAGTGGTGAATATATATTCTTCAAAAGATATTCTAGAAACTGACAACAAGAAGAAATTATTCATTAAGAAATCATTCATTAAGAACGTGTTAAGAGGGCTTACAAATGTATAATTGTCTTACTTTTAAAATATAATGATCCCACTGTGGTGAAATGCGATAGGAGTATTGCTGAGACATGATATGTTGGGATTCGAGGAGTCATCTCAAAACGTATCGTTTCTTTATTAAATACAGAACTTATTGGACCTATAGCTGGTGTATTCGATAAAATCGTGTACTTTGCAGAATTATATGTTATATAAATATCAAAATTCGCCTGAAATCGTGGTTCATCAAAACAAGGAAATATTCGTCGGGCCCCAATTGGCAGAAAATCTAATGCGGCTAACCATCTGTTACATTTTAACGATATATTTTGCATAATTATAAATATTAAATTGAATATAACAATGCGCTTATAACATTTTAATTTTTACTCACGTTGTATCTCCTTTATCATTTATAAATGATGTTCTGAAAAGCCCTTCACTGTCTTCTCTATATTTGAATGTCAAATTTAGGCTGTAAGAACCAGGTGATAATTCCCTTTTGAATATATAGGTAAAGACATTATTTCTATTGCGATATGTACGGTCTACTGGAGAAAACGACTTATCTAACGGTACATATCTATTTCTACCTCCATACCAAGGTTTCAATTCTTGAAAATTTAATTTCGATATTCGTGATTTATCCATGTGTAAACTTATATTTTGCGTTGGACTTTTAATTTTCAAATCGATTATGCATGTGCCGTAAACAGAGATATTTTCGTTCATGTCATATAGTGTTAAATGGATTGTATAGAGTATCGGATATATACTGTCTGGTAAACGGTCTTCACCTAATTCCCGCAAGTCCTGATATTTCGGATCAATGGCGTAAAGTAAGTCTGCCGCACCAAAAAGTAATAGGCCACTTTTTAATAACAGTATTAAGAATCCTATACCAATTTCCATTGCAGATATCTGTAGAAATTTTTTAAATAAATAACAAAAATTTATTTGCGAAACGCAGCGCAGTCTCTAAAGCCTCGTTCATCATAATTTTGTATGTAAAAAGCAGAAAAGGGATACAAAAAAGCTATAGTAATTTTTATTAAGTAACGTTAAAAAAATGTTTGGCAATTTATTATTTAACGGAGATTCATAACAAGTGTTAATATTGTAAATTTAATAGTTTATTATAATATCATTTAATAATATTGATTAATAAATATTATTAAACAATAAATATTAAATAATTATTTGTTAATTAAATAATAATTCATTATATAATACTTATTTTCTACATTTGTAGTAATAACTTGTTACTTTCAAGATTTGTTTGTCATTTGTTTTAAACAAAATAAGCAAATATTATGTGACCTAACGGCAAACAAACTCGATAAAATAAAATCAAATTTACTTAAATTTCTTTGAACGCGTCATTTTACTTTTACGACCGTATCTAACCGACACGAGAACGTCGATCTAATATGAATCGAATATAAATTATTGTATGTTCAAGTATATATGTTTCTGTGATATACATTTATGATTACATAAATGTATACCTTCTTCAAATTTTATAAAATTTTATTTAATCTTCTTTTATAACAAAAATTAGCATTTAGGAAAGCTAATGGATAGTAATACGAGCATATCAAGAAAATCAAATAAATACATTTATTCTTAAATGGAAAAATTAGCATTCGCATTGTATATTCACGTATTGTATACTCAATTTATCATAAAAAAATCATCTAACTCAGAAAAACGTATAGAATAAACATGAAGAATGCGAATATGTATATATTCTTCCTTTCGAATTATTCAAATATATCCTACGCCGCGCTTTTGTTACATTTTTAAAGATATCTGATGACGAAATGAGATTGACAAAATTTATTTACAACACTTCATCCATGATCATAATTTAGGATACATTCTTGGCCAAATTGATTACTAGATCGCTAATTAGTAACAGTTTTAAAAATAATATGCCAATTTTCGTTTGAGAGATGTTCGTAGGAACATTTAAAAAATATAATATAAATGCAGAACTCTTTTTATAAGCTTTAAAATATAAAAAAGGAAATAGAAATATATAAACTATTACAATTCGGAAGGAACATAAAAATAAAAAATGAATCTTGTTGATTATTATTGAAAAAATAAATTTTAGTTAAAAAAAAAATACGCATTTGTTCGATTATAAATTATGTATTCTAGCGATTACACAGATTGTTCTGACATATATGTTATACTTTTGGCGACTCACCTTGTGTATTAAAATTGTACACCTAAGTTAATATAAGTTGTTAATATCGAAAATATACATCTACGATCTTATCTTTTCGAAAGATAATCGAAAACTGAGAACGTTGTCGATGTCCGATACAAAAATACGTATAGCATCATGTATGTATTTAAGGTCATTCGTACATTATCTTAATTATTAGTAGTCAATAAATATTATTATTTAGTGTGTAATTAAATCAACTTTACAGTAATTTCGCTGTTCTGTGCCCGAAAGTGTCAAGATAAAATCATCGTAGAATTAATGTTTTATATGTATGAGATATTTCACTTCTTGTATCAAAATATGGGAATCAGAGTAAAATCTAAAATATTTTGTAAAATTAATTTTTAGATGACATTATCTTTATACTTTTATATAAAAAATATTATTAAATATAAAACTTTAAAAAGTTCACTTTTTCTCGCCAAAAATGCTGAATATAATGATCGTAGAATATTCATGAACCGGAAAAATATATTAAATTTAAAAACAACCTATATATGTATGTTCAGAAAGACATATTTTATAATTTTAAAGTGCGCGAACCTCATATTCCGTTTCTTTGAAATCAAGATGCTTAAATTCGCCTTGCACCAAATCAGAGACAATGTACAAATTAGTGCATTCTTAATTTAACGCTTTGATTAAAAAAGGATTAAATTTTATTTTTAATGTTAAATTTATTTTAATTAAAAATTTTATGTAACTTTTTTTTCACGCACTAATATAATCAAATATTATTATGATTACATTCTTTTTTAGTAAAGCTTATAATTTTTGTTAAAAATTCTCAAAAATAAGTATTTTTCTGAATCTTCTGGGTACATATACTTCCTCAATGAGCTATTATGTTTCTTTATATTTTCTTTGTTTATTAGTTGTATCGCTAATTAAAGGTAGCATAAAATCTATCGCAAGTCATAATCTCTAGACGTTTAAAAGATATCTTGGAAATTAAATCTTTCATTAAATAACTAAATATTAAGTTTTGTATGTGTTTACATGGATGTGTGAATGCGACTTGATTCATGCATGCCTTATAAATGAAAACTTCATTTGTTAAAATATTAACAACAATGTAATAATTGCAGCTCAAATACTGAAGGTATTAAACTTTCATTAATTATCATAAATTACCGATTGATAATTCTGCCATTAAAGTTCTATCGTCAACAGAGGGGAGAACAACAGATTTAAAAAAATATATTGGAAATGCAATTAAATAATTTAAATGACTAATGGTAAAAGTCATATCATCATTATGAATTTCGGAAATCACTATGCAAACGACTGATAAAATGTAAAACAGTTGCTCATATATAATTATATATAAAACCATACATAATTATGTATGATTTTTCTAAAATAAACAATGCGAAAATTATCTCTTCAATTATTTTTGATGTTTTCTTATTATTATTATTACTTTTATTACATTAAAAAATAATTTAATAAAAGAAAGGAGGATGTATGGACTTGTATGAACACATTTTATATATAATTATACATGTTTATGAATATTTATGCATATTTTTACGTATTAATGTATATATTAGGTGTTAAACTTAATTCCTGCCATTTTTCAGCTCCAAAATTGATTTGTTTCGAAGGGAAGATGAATGAATACTTTAATCAAAGTAATTTCCTCCATTTTCTACTTTATTACTAATTAATAATACCTTATTAACAATACTTTGATTAAGGTATTTCCCTCCGAAACAAATCAATTTTGGAGACGAAAAACGGCAGGAATTAAGTTTAACACCTAATACATACATGAAAAATTTTTTACCGGAATTAAAAAATTATTATTTAGATTTAATACAAAAATTTAAAAAAAATGAATAAATGTTTTTGAATATGCTTTATTTATTATAAACAGCAATATTATCTACATAACTCAAACAGATTATTATTTATAACAAAGGTAGACGTATACACATTACACATATAACATTGATTAAACATTACATAAATTTATTATAAATAAATTAAATATATCGCTGAAAGTATTCTTCTTGTTGAGTTATTTCACGTAGGCGTACTTCTATTTTATGTTGAACATATACAAGTTTCACAAAAATTGTAAGATCTGGTAATTCAGGTATTCTGCATATCTGCATCTAGAACAAATTATTGAATTAATTAAAAACGTATATACATAGTCAGCATTAATAAATATAATAATTTGACACTAAATAATAAAAATTTTACACACTATTCCTTTAGAATTATCGGTTATAATTAGAACATGATAATACATATGCACCCTGCTCGGGCGCGTGTATAATGTATTTATGTAATTATAAATAAAAGATATAAATACATTAATTAAATAAAAACAAATTAAATGTATATATGTTTTAATACATTAAATTTACCAGTCTATATATCTCAGAATTCCTAAGTAGATTTTTAAATGAAGAACCATCAGTTGACCATGATGTTAGATATTTACGCGAATAAGGAGTAATCTAAAACAAATTATTTCGATTCTTATTAGTAATTAACATATTAATTTTGTATTTAAAAAATAAGTATTTCTAATATTTTAGTTTTTAAAATTAGTATATATATGTATGCATATTATATATATGTATATATATATATATATGTAAAACATTAAAAAATAGGTACAATAAAAAATGTAATATCGATGAAACATATAATTTACCTTATTCAATTGCTCCTTGGTATACACGTGATTAATAATATCTATTAATGCTACAGTGACAGACATTTTTCTATGTAAATAAAAGAGCTTTATTATTAGTATATATACGAATTTTTTTTACGAATTTAAACATTATATCTTATCTTCGAATAAAAATACCTGGGTTTTATTTTATCCAAATTTAATAATATATAATCAAGCATGGTATCGTTCTTTGCATGTCTCGCAATGACAGAATGAAAAATGTAAACTTGAACGTAATCTTGTTGTGTTTCATCATGAAACTTTGCTGACCTTATGAACTCTATATAATTACGGATAATAAAGAAATCTTCGGAGCAAGCCATGAATTTAAAGTACATATAATCAGGTAAATCAAGTTTTCTATTATGTGTGTTATATAATGCTGAATACCAAGTATCATTATCTGCTATCATTAAACCATTACAGTATGTCCATTCCTTCCACCCAGGCGAAATACTAGAATATTAGGAAGAGAATATATAAATTTAATTACAAAAATTTTGTTTGTAGCATTTTAATTTGATCAAATAATTCATTAAGCACTGCATAAATACGAAAATTACTTTTATTATTAAAAATTAAAAATAATACAAATAATTATTTATATTACGTTTGGTTTTTTAAATGTATCTGTAATCTAGAGTAAGCTTCATTCTTGCATTCGAAAGAACCAAAAATACATGTCCATCTTAAAATCTCTTCTTTTAAAGTGATATCGAATAAATAATCAGAATCATATCTTATTGTTTCAACAAAAATTTTATTTACTATTCTCAGCATATTTCTCTACAAGAATTATTAAATAATATAATATTTACGTTGGTTCTTTATTATACTGATGAAGAAAAATTAATGTTTAAATAAATGTGTTAACCACTAATTTTTTGTTATCTTCATAAATTAAACATAATCTAAAATTGTGTATATTTTATAAACATATTTATTACAGTATTATACGTTCACATACGAACTAATCAACTCAATTTTACGGAACGTAATTAATTAATTAAATTTGATATTTAATTAATTAATTACGATCTGTTATGATATTAAATCGCTGTATCAGAAATGTATAATAATTTACAATCTGTGTATAATAATTCGAAAAAGTATGTTGGCTAATTGATTATTACAAAACTTTTTACAAAAATATATAACTTTATTAAAAATTTTACTTTGAGTCTTACTTGTTTAATAAATATGTTTAAAAGGAAATAATAAAAGTTAAAAAAAAATTCAAAACTAAAAAAGTAAAATTGATTTATAATATGCTTTTAATATTCTATTTTCAAATTAATTAGATTTTAAAAACGAAAAGAGTTTATTTCAATATATATACTAATTTGTTAAAGACATCAAGAAATAATTGATATAAAATTAATTACAATCTAATATTTTACATATTTTATTGACAAAATTTAATATTATCTACCTTGATATATGAACTGCTTTGCCAATGGAAAAAAATCGACATGTATTCAAGACCTTTAAACATAGGATACCATGCTATAAAATCTGTCTCTCGCTGTAAATATTCCGTGAGAGCCAAGAATACATTCAAATCAGTTTCCTTTCTTATAAAAAAATAAAATGCGTCATCGATAATTTGAGCACGATTGAGAACATGTATATTATTTATATGATGTTCATCCGAGTTTAAGTATTCCGAGATTTGTCCCAATATAGTCTTATCGTAATGGACACGATAATATCCTGTTGTATTAGGTGTTAAACTTAATTCCTGCCGTTTTTTGTCTCCAAAATTGATTTGTTTCGAAGGGAAGATGAATGAATACCTTAATCAAAGTAATTTCCTCCATTTTCTACTTTATTACTAATTAATAATATTTTATTAATAATACTTTGATTAAGGTATTTCTCTTCGAAACAAACCAATTTTGGAGACGAAAAACGGCAGGAATTAAGTTTAACATCTAATACAATCAAAAATTCTTTTCATTATTGGTATATAATTTTGATCGATTTTTGCTAACAATACTTTTACAGTTTACTGTACTTCATTTTCTATTACATTTACTATTAGGATTATCCCATTAAAATTATATAGAAACTTACTATAAGTAAAATAACATACTATAAATAAACTTGTAAAAATTTATAATAGGGTGCTTTCTTTCCGGGCGCCGCGGCACTGAGTGCTGTAATATGTTTTTCTAAAAAATCATTAATAATGCAGATCTTTTTTTTATTATCAACCTTTGGTCTTTATTTAACGTTTTAACCATAAGATAACACAATTGTTGTATTTTTTTTTATTAAGTTGGCTAACCTTTTATCCACTCTAAATAAGTATGATACTGTTCTGCAGCACGAAGTGCTGCGTGCGTCTCAAAACACAAGTAAAATCTTGCTTATATAAATAATTGTAATAATGCGACATGTTGAACCGCTTCCCACATTTTAATTTATTTTTACTTGTATTAATATTTAATATCTCTTTTGGTTAGAATTAGATTAAGTAATGTTGTAAATAAATTATAATTACTATTAATTTATAATTATTATTTTTATGTATTAAAAAGATTATTTTATATCATTATTCTGTAAGAGAGATAGAGATAGAGATAGAGATAGAGATAGAGAGAGAGAGAGAGAGAGAGAGAGAGAGAGAGAGA
>NW_017298058.1:191523-198999 GCF_001594075.2 Trachymyrmex cornetzi
GAGAGAGAGAGAGAGAGAGAGAGAGAGAGCACTGTTATTATTTTCTTATGTTTGATTGTAAATTAGTATGTCTTTATTTTTTAGTAAATCTCTCAATTTTTTTCTTATTTTTAATTTTCTACTTACATATAACCAGACTTTTAATTTTATAAGAAAGTTGACACAAAATTTTAGTATTATAGTTAAATTTTAATATTATATTTTATTATAAATATATTTTCCATTCGCTTTTACAACGATCGTCCAATTATTCATCCAATTATTGTAACTCCTAAATAATAAATTTGTGATGCGGCACTCAGTGCCACGCGCTCCCACTAATATTTGGTCGGTTAATTCGGACATTTAGAACATCTCTCGTTTTTAATGGTTCAACAAAGTATTAACGGGGGGGGGGGGGGATTAATCGTTTCGTAAGGGTGAATATTATGATAATCAAATATTTTCTTTAGGGTTATATTTTTGAGATTTAACAATCGTTACCATTTTGTAAATGGAATTAGAAAATGCATGAATTTTTCAATAACATAATAATATTATATAATTCTTCTAAGTATACCGCATATAAAATTATTACATAAAAATTATTTAAAAAAATAAATATATTATAAGATATTTTATTTCATTCTCGCCCTGATGAAGTGAACTGCAACGTTCACGAAACATTGATATCCTAATAAAATAATGGGTCTGGACACAGAGATAACCAGTGAAACGCATAGTGATTTCTGTATATTATACAATATACATTAAATATTTAAGCACAATACATTTCTCAATTGATATTTACCTATTTGTTGTACATTAACTATAACCCAGTTACTTTCAACATTGAGATTTAGTTCTTCTCCCACTAAAGAAAAGTGGATATTACTCTGCAGAGTTGATAAAGAAAAATCAGGTATATGTTTATTTGCATTCGTAGCCGTGGTGTAAGGTATCCACCAGTTTTTCTCCTTAGTATTCATATTTTCTACTAATATTGTCACGTGAGAATTATTTTGTGTAACTTTCACCACAGGATAATGCTCTTGCATTGTCCAAGCATTCATTAACTGCTTTATGCTTAATCCTATACGGCTGTTTCCCGTATAATAAGAAGTATTATAAGCACGTTGTATAGCAGTCCAGACAGCGTCAATAGTTGTCATATCATCTAAAGAAGGGCTGTAAAATTTATAATAACATTACCGAGGGGGTAACCACTAGCTGAAATGTTGTCCCACAGATTACATGATTTTATCTGATTACAAATAATTTTTTTCACTACTATGAAATAATTTGGTGAAATATACGATTTTATTTAATATTATACAATTATTTCTCGTGGTTGCATATGTAATTATCGGATTATACATAGAGATTTTATAAAAGTTTTATAATGATTTCAAGGATTCTGTCCCACGATTACATTAAGTGGTTACCCCCTCGAACATTACTATCAATAAACACTCCAATAGATGTTGTATTTCTAATTTAAAATTATTTTATATAAATTCTATGAATGTGCGTGCGTGCTTGGGGGTATGCGTGTGCGTGCGTGTGTGTGTGGGGGGGAGGGAAGAGGTGTGCTACAAACTTGACAAATTCTACAAATAATGATATATCAGTTTTTACTTACTCTTCACTCAAATATGTCTTTATACCCTTCTGAAATATATCATTTGAAAGTATCAGTTGTAACATGCGCAGTATAGATGGCGCTATGGAAAGTCAGTTTATAAAATATAATTATATGTTTGAAGTATTTATTACAATTCACGTATATATTTGTAAAGATAAATAATCTTGTAAAGAATAAATTTATTCTCTCGAATTATTTTTTTTTTATTTTTATAATATATATAAACGTAATATGTAAATGAAGATAAACACTTAGAAGAAGGTCACCGATACCGACATACCACTTTGTTTTTAGATAATATTTCTTAAACAAAAGTTAAAAATACAACTTCAAAAACATAAATACAAAGTAAAAAGTATCTTCTATCAGATAGTATAAGCAATTTTTATAATACTGTTAGCAATTTTGCAATAATTAAGTTTTCCGTAAGTTATGCAAAAATGAGCGTCTGACAAAATGGGCTCCAAAATTGATACAGTAGGTAGTAATGCTACGTATTCCTATTCTTTTTCTTTTACAGGAATTATCTGTATAAAGTACCTATAAGTGAATGTGTATAAGATTTTTCAGAATCATTTTACTTCGTCATAAAACATTTTTATTGAATTATATGCATATTAGTTTATGCTGTTCTGCAACATGCAAATATGTAACGCGATAGTTTTTCTATAATTGTTCCATATATGCACGATTGCTTTCAGCTATAATAGACTTATTTGACACTATAAAGCAACATTATAAAGATTAAGTTAGCTCATGGTCTGTTTTACGGACAGATGTATCGGTTTATGCTGCACCCAAATTTTAAATTAAAAATCATATGAAAAGACTAAGAGAAAAAATAATATAAATAAAACTTATTTCGGAAACTACAAGTATTTAAAATGACGTAATATTATCAATAATATAGTCACTATTATTTAAACCTCACATCTGGCAAAAGAAAATCATACGAATTTTATTTTCGCATTTGTAGAATTCGTTTTTAGCTGATTTTATATAGAAACAAGTCACAAACCTACGAATTAATACCCGTATTCATAGTCAGACCTTATATTTAAGGCTTCCTTAAATATTATCTTCAGATGCTCTACGAATTATTTTATTGGCTACTGAGCATCTAAAGATAAATTTAAGGAAGCCTTAAATATAAGGCCTGACTATGAATACAGACATATGAGTTTGTACTTCTTTAATTAGCTAAACAGATCATGATTTTATTAGTATTAATAAAATGCAATAGTTAGTTTCCGAAAAATAAGGGGGTGTCACTTTAGGAGACCTATGTCAGTATCGGCGACTTTCCTCTACAATTTATACTTTTACGACATTCATGTGTGAAAACTTATGGACTTAATTAATATCTTACCTTTCATATGATGAGACGCAGAAAAACTTGGCTCAATTTGATCCGGACTTAGCAATACTGTTATAAGAGGGTCCATAATGAATTTATCATTGATATAATCATCGAAACGTAGAGATTCTTGTAAAGTTTGAACGACAAACAAGTCTTTTATACGAAAATCTGGCATAATCTAAAAGTGAAAAATTTAATATAATTGATGATTAAAAAAAATTAGGTCGGATGCTCATATTAATAGCAAAATATGCATCGTGCAGTGCTACTGTATTGCACTATTATTGCTATTTTTAAATAACTATTTTATATTAGATCTGCTTTATACAGTAAAGTTTCTACAAAATGTATTATATAATTATTTTAAATTATATAGTATCTGAACTATATTATAAAAGAGTTTTTGCAGGTCTATACTACATGAGTTTAATTTAAATACATATGCTATTGTTTGTCATTAGAAATAATATTAAATAAAAAACCTCATCAATTGCATCCAATGCGAGCAATGTTGTAATACCCTCGATTAACCACATGTAAGACCACCAAGATGGATTGATACGGCGGTTTCTAAAGCATTGATATGCTATTGAACGGCCTATTAAACGGGCAATTTCTGGTTTACGCATTAACGAATCTTCTTCTTCACGAAATATAACAGCTGTTTCTCTAAAAAGCATTTCGAAATAATAGAATTATGTTACGTTTTACTCCTTCTGTTTAATTGGTTTAAATTTTAGTTGTTTCGCTCTTAATTATATAATTATATTTTATTGTATATTAGGCTACTAAATGATACTTTTATATGCGCTTGTTTTTCGGTGCAATATTAATTAAAATAAAAAAAACAAATTTCAAAAAATAAATATTATAACCTTTTTTATAAATTAAAATGAGATTTTTATGTGAAATATAAGAAATATTGTTTAGTAAAATGCATTTTCCATTTAAAAGAATAATTTCCTTAAAAGAAAAATGTAATACCTGTAATAAATGAGTCCCAAATATGACACAGCTTCGTGTCGGAAAGCTGGGATTAGAACATTAGTTATATTTGTCACGTTCTCAAGATGCTCTTGTGATGAGTAGTATGCTGTGATTTCCTCAATAACATGACGTGCAAATGAGACATAATACGCATTTAATTGCTGTCTATGTCTGATGTTTAAATTAATATCGGCTATAATATCGAAAAATTATATTCTTAGCTTAAGAATTTTTTACTTATTTTTATAACAGTTTCTAAAATAATATTTCCAAAAAATACATGTTTTTAACTTATAAGATAATGAGTAAAGTGGAATTTTACTCTTACATTTAGTCTAAAAAATATGTTCTTTTAATCTCGCTCAGGTTATCATATCAAAGATTTTAATAACCACTAAATTCACATTTAAAAGTAGCATCCGGTATGGAATGGTTTTGTAAAAAGTATCAAATTTTGTTCCATTTTATCTAATTTGCTGTTTTTAATTTAATGTATAGATAGTGTAGGTAATACAATAGTGTTTATAGTGTCTGATCAAAACCTGTTTGATTATGATGAGAAGATAATAAAAATTTTGCATGTCGTGTAACCAGTTGAGACACTTCGTGTCGGCATCTTTGATCATTGGCTATCTTAATGTCAGGACCGAAGAATACAAGAATAGAGGAATATGTCCTATCTATTTTCCAGAGATACTTTTAAAATTGTTTGTCAGGTTCTAAAAGGTTGCAACACATTTTTTTTCAATATAAGAATGGAGTCTACTTACCGAGAGACTGGTTCTTATTTGTCGATCGATGAATAAGAATTAATCACTCGATGGGCAAGCTATATTCCGAAACCCATCGAAAAAAAAATGTTGCAATTTTTTAGGCTCCGACTATACATGCGAGAATATAAATACATAGCCGTCCGAAGTTGCACGCGTATCGGAGAAAGATTAAGAAGAAGGCATGAGAAGGAATGAGAAGGCATGGCCAGGCGTTTGTATTGCTCCTGTTATATAACGTATATCATGCATTAAATATATCTCTGAAACTTACTTATAAACATCTATGTTAAATCAACTATTAAAGTTTTCTTTTTTATTTCCCTTTATTATTTTTTTTTATTTATCAAAATTAGTCAGATTTGACCAACACTAAACACTGCACTATCTATAATTCTTTGAAATTATTGCAAATACCAAGTGAAACGTATTCTGTTGGAAATGTATATAGACTATTTGGCGAGAACACAAGTAGATCGATCATCATGAAGTTAGAATATACTAATTTAAAAGAATTAATTAAAGAATATATTCTAATAGCGTTTTTCTCTTGGGATACACTGGGTGCAGTCTCACACCGCACCAATTGCGTGTAAGCGCTACACTCAGCTACAGTGCCTGCTACACTACACTAGAGTGGTGCACACCGTATCATGGTGTACACTGTATCATTATTATGCTAAAACTCTGTTCCCGCTTGACTTTTATTTTCAAATTTTAAATGTTACACTGGTTCTACACGGTCTCTTTGAGACGGTGTAGCAAAATCCCACTTCGTGCATAAAATTTGCACTACACCGTAGCCACGGAAACACGGTACATCGAATGAGTTCGCTTACCAGCCATGGAAATACGGTACACTGTCTGAGTGTTGCACTAGTGGGCGATAGTGCAGCCAAGAGAAAACGCTATTAGTTTCAAAAGATATTCTAAAAACTGATAATAAGAAGAAATTATTCATTAAGAAATCATTCACTAAGAATGTATTAAGAGGGTTTACAAATGTATAATTCTCTTACTTCCAAAAAACGATGCTTGCACTGTGATGAAATGCGATAGCAGTATTGCTGAGACGTGATATGTTGGGATTCGAGGAGTTACCTCAAAATGACTTTCTTGAAACTTACGTAAGGAACTTGTTTTATTTCTAGTTGGCGTATTCGACAAAATCGTGTAATTACTTTTATATTCTATAGAAATATCAAAAGTCGCCAGAAATCTTGGTTCATCCCAACAAGGAAATATTCGTCGGGCTCCAACTGGCAGAAAATCTAATGCGACTAACCATCTGTTACATTTCAACGATATATTTTACATAATTATAAATATTCAATTGAATATAACAATGCGCTTATAACATTTTAATTTTTACTCACGTTGTATCTCCTTTATTATTTATAAATGATGTTCTGAAAAGCCCTTCATTCTCTCCTTCGTGCTTGAATTTCAAAGTTAGGCTGTAAGAATCAGGTGGTATTGTTTTATTAAAAAAATAACTATACATATCATATCCAAGATTGTATCGAGAGAGTTTTGGATGAAACGTCAGAACATTTTTCTCTTCTTGTTCTTTACGTAAAGTTTTCAATTCTAAAGAATGAATTGATGTATTCGAGTGTAAATATAAATAGTTTGTTGGAATATTAATTTGGATATGAATTTCGCATCGGCCTTCAGTAGAAATATATCCGCCCGTAGTATTATGTAGGTCTAATTGGATTATATAGTGTACCGGATATATAAAGTCCGGTAAACGAATTTTATACATTAGTCTCAAGTAGTCGTCATAGCCCCGCCAATCTTTAGCGTAATTTAAATCCTCCACTTCATCTGCCGCACCAAAAAGCAATAGGCCGCAATTTAATAACAATATTAAAAATCCCATACCAATTTTCATTGCAGGTATCTGTAGAAATTTTGTTAATGAATAACAAAAACTTAATTGCGAAACGCAGCGCAAAGCCCTCTGTCATAATTTTGTATATAAAAAGCAGAAAAAAGATACAAAAAAAGGGCAAAACTAATTTTTATTAAAAAATGTTAAAAAAATTTTTGGTAATTTATTACTTCACAGAGATTCATAACAAGTATTAATATTGTAAATTTAATAATAGTTTATTATAATATTGTTTAATAATATTGATTAATAATTATTATTGAACAATAGATATTTAATAAATATTTATTAATTAAATGATAATTTATTATACATAATCCTTATTTTTTACATTTAGTAATAACTTGCTATTTTCAAGATTTGTTTGTTTTTTCTTTGAAACAAAATAATCAAATATTATGTGACCTAACGGCAAACAAACTCGATCAAAATAAAATCAAATTTACTTAAATTTCTTTGAACGCGTCATTTTACTTTTACGACCGTATCTAACCGACATGAGAACGTCGATCTAATATGAATCGAATATAAATTATTGTATATTCAAATGTTTCTGTGATATACATTTATGATTACATAAATGTGTACCTTCTTCGAATCTTATAAGATTTTATTTAATCTTCTTTTAAAATTTGGCATTTAAGAAAAGCTAATGGATAGTAATAACAACAAATCAAGAAAATTCAATAAATATATTTATTTTTAAATGGAAAAATTAGCATTCGCGTTGTATATTTATGTATTGTATATTTAACTTATCGTAAAAAAATCATCTAGTTCAGAAAAAAGTATAGAATAAAACATGAAGAATTTGAAATATATATATATATATATATAT
>NW_017298058.1:199015-211015 GCF_001594075.2 Trachymyrmex cornetzi
CTCCAGGATTATCCTGTCATTGGCTGTCGCTAGTTAACGATAGCGATAATCTTCGATAAGACGTTTAGAGAATCCCGCTACTAATAACAAAATCTGTGAGACAGAGAAAATTTATTTACAACACTACGTCCATGATCATAATTTAAGCTACATTTTAAAACGTCCTTTAGAAAGAAACGTTTACTCGTGTAACATACAGTACATGTAACATATATTATGTTATATTACTGAGGAAAATATTACTACACTGAAAAAAAGGATTGGCTGCTGCAGCAAATTAGGTGGTATAATATGGCATTCCATTTTTGATTGATTGCAGCAGCCAATTTTTGATTGTATTAACCTATCGAAATCCTATACTGACATTGCGGATAGGCTAATGCAACCAAATTGGCTGCGGCAACAAAAAATCGGCTGCTACAGCCAATTAAAAATGCTATAGCATATTTTACCATCTAATTTGCTGCAGTAGCCAATTTTTTTTTCAATGTAGAAAGTAATATTTTTCTCAAAGAGAATATTTTGGAATGAAAACAGATACAGAATAAACTACATTAGCTTTTGTAATCCGTCTTAGCGAAATTAATTACTAGACCACCAATTAGTAACAACTTTAAAGACTTTATGCCAATTTTCGTTTGAGATGCCCGTAGAAACATTAAAAAAGTATAATATAAAAGCAAAACTCTTTTCAAAGTTCTATATAAAAAAGAGAAACAAAAATATATAAGCTATTACAGTAATCGGAAGAAATATAAAAATAAAAAGTAAATCTTGTTGGTAATTGTTTAAAAAATAAATTTTAATGAAAAAGTAATCTGTTTGATTATAAATTATGTATCCTAGTGATTACACAGATGGTTCTAACATATATGTTATATTTTTGGCGACTCACCTTGTGTGCGCCTAAGATGATTTCGTAATAATTAGCTGTGCTTAACACAACACTTGATAAATTGTTAATATCGAAAATATACAACTATGATCTTATCGTTTCGAGAGGTAATCGAAAACTGAGAACGTTTTCGATGTCCGATATAAAAATACATATAGCATCGTGTATTTAAGGTCATTAGTACATATATCTTAATAATACTAATAATCAATAAATATTATTATTTAATGTGTAATTAGATCGACTTTACAGTAATTTTTCTGTTTTGTGCCTAACAGTGTTAAGATAAAGTCATCGGAAAATTAATATTTTATATGTATGAGATATTTCACTTCTTGTATCAAAATACGGGAATAAGTGTAAAATCTAAAATTTTGTAAAATTAATTTTTGGATGACATTACCTTTATATTTTTATATACAAAATATTATCATATATAAAACTTTAAAAAGTTCACTTTTTCTCGCCAAAAATATTGAATATAATGATCGTAGAATATTCATGAAACGGGAAAATATATTAAATTTTAAAACAACCTTATATATATGTTCAAAAAGATATATTTTATAATTTCACATAGATATTAAAAAAACTTATATACTCTTTCGAATTTAATGATCCCAACACAATAATTGAACTTATATTTAGCTTAAGGTTTTATGATAAAGTAGTTAATGAACCAACAATATAATTACAATGGAAGAATTATAGTATTGTACCATATTCCTGCTATGAACATTATTTGAAAATCTAAAGATCTTAATAGTACATTATTTTTCAATATGTATTTAAATCAGGGAATTCTGTTTATCGTTTCATTATTTTTCGTTACAAAAAATATTGGAAAAAATGTACTGATTCTCTAATGTAATAATAATAGATTCAAGAAAATAAGAGAACAACAATCGATTCGGTCCAAATAAGACACATATTCTTTTTGTTATGCTAATTTTTATTAGCAGTAGTCAGGAGTAAAAACAGATTAATAAATATCTTCAAAAAATAATATTCTGTCAAAAGCAATCAGTAAAAATTTAATTAAATTAATATAAGAAGTATTTGTTTAAAAAATGTTGCAGATTTTGTATGTGATAAATTTTCGTCAGGTATATAAATTAACGCAGAATATTTTTCGAATTTAAACTTAAAAGTCACTATTTTTTCCAAACTAATGACTTGTGTAGACACTGAGACAATCAATGTTTAAACAAACGTCGAAAATACACGTTTCAAGACATTCAAGTCTCTTTCTTTGCATCATGTATATACTTATCCTATTATAAGTCTACGTTTGATCATAATTACATGCTTGCTTCTTAGTTAATGTTCTATGGGATTGTGTAACATTTTAAACAATTATATACATTTTCATCATAAATATAAATTATTGTACACTAGATATTTATACTTACATATCCAGTAATATTGATATTTTGAGCAGTTCACCTAATAAGCAAAATGTGGCAAAAGTGATTCTTTCTTACTGGATAACATTCTAAATAAAAAAGAACTTTTATTTTTCCGCGTACTGTAAATTTCGATGACATTCTGAAACTTAAGGAGGCAAATAATTCTTATTAATTACATGACAAACCAAAGTTAATTTTTGCTAAATTCCTTGGCAAAAAAGAGAAAAAAGACCCACTTGTGATCTCCTTTGACAAACATTCTTTGCGGCGCTTTTAGTAAAACTTTAAATTTGGCTGTCAATAAAAATTAGTATTGGCATCCTTATTTATTTTTACAATTTTACTGCGATAGAAATTACTTTCCACTTTATCAAAAATATGTATACATTGTATTTGAATGGTCATAAAGACCGAAGATATATTCCTATTGTATAACGTTAATTCTGTACGTCTGCCGTTATTGTATATGTATGTTTTTTCAATTTTCAATTTGTTTTTGCCATGCTACAATAAATTCTCATTAAAGCTCCTTTAATGCAAGCAGTTTTTCTGACTTATCGCAATACAATAATTATAATATTTAATTTCAAGACGGGATAAATATAATAATTACCGTTACAATATTTGTTTTCAAGATAATTCTGTTTTGTGCATTATTTTTATTTTGGAAACCGACAGCAATATAATTTTATCATGCGACATGAGAAAGATGCATGCATAAAAGAGACATAACAGAGAAGATTAACGATGCTAATTGTTACTAATGCTAGGTTACTTTATTTACATAATCGGCTAACGATTTATAAAATCAGGTAATACGTGAGATTTTCTTTCATACACAGGCCAAGTAAACGTAATGCCTAGGCACTTTTGTTGTAAAATGCAAATTTTCTGCATTTTTCAGACAACTTAAACATATGTATATCGATAAAGTATTCTGGCAGAAATACTTTAGCGAATACGTTACGAGACTTAAGATGTCTTCTCCATTTTTCCTTCGGATGAGGTATGAACTCATGGTCGGCAATGCGATGATACAACGCATTTACGGCTATACGCTTCCGTTGTCAATCATGTATCAATATTACATCACCATGAATTATAATGACAAGATCAATTTCCTTATTTAATTACGTTTTATAAAAATTCTCAAATATATTAAATTATTTATAACAATATATAATTCCAACTAGTGATATAATATTGAATGCGAAAAACTTTCTTCGATTGCGGCCTCAGCATGCGACTTATAAAATTCAGGAGAATTGTACTATAGCCGTTCCCGTCCAGTATAACTTATAAATACTTATAAAAGTATCTTCCACTGTTTAAATCTTTGTTCTTTACGATGCTATTTCATGCGATTGATAACCAGATCCGCCATAATGATCAGCGCTTTCTGATAAGGACTCTTAATAAAGGACTGAGCGATCTTGCTGGCTTCCACACAGTGCTTCTTTGCCAAGAATCTTGTTTGTTCGAGACCATTGGATTTATGCACCAATTCGAAAGCTTTCTCAACATCTCCGGGCTCTTGGAAACGACGCATAATCATTGCATTCAATTCTGGATACTGCAACAGTTGAAGTAACAATATTAAAGAGACGTTGAAAAGCCCTATCGATAAGTCTAACATAATAAATTACCTAGTACAGTCGTAAACTAATGAAAAGATTTCTTATGTTATGATTTACTGAACATTTTGTATACAAACCCGTTCGCAAGCAAAAAGCACCGGAGCTGTAGCTAGTCCAAGTTTAAGATCAGCGGCCGTGGGTTTGCCCATAGCTGTTGTAGAAGCTACAAAATCCAGAAGATCGTCTACCAATTGAAATGCCAAGCCAACATTTCTGCCGTATTGGAAGGCCATCTCTATCGTGCGCTCATCAACATCAGAAAGAATGGCGACCTAAAGTAATACAAAGATCAATCGAAGAAAAAACTAGACTTAGAGAGAGAGAGAGAGAGAGAGAGAGAGAGAGGTCTATAAAAATTTGAATATTTATTATCTAAAACAAAATTTAAATCTGGGTTTTATTCTCTTCAAAGTTCCCTTCTATAGTTACATAACAATTCCATTATTTCTGTGATGTCTCAAACATTCAAGGTTGTGTGCGCGTTACCTCAAAAAAGTAACGCGTTACCGTTACCATTATTTTTTTAAAAAAGTAACTCGTTACTATCACTCGTTACTAATTTTAGAAAGTAATTCGTTACCATTACCGTTACTAGAAAAGTAACGATTCGTTACTTTTTTTATAATGCTAAAATAAGTTATTAGATTTTAAAATTACATTAGCAGATAATTAATTTAATACTAAATGTGTGAAATAAATATTCAAACTTGAAATTCTCTACTAACTAGTTTGTATACAGAGCAAGCTTTTCTCTATATTAAACTTACCTACAGTTTACTAATTCTTTATTTTACTTAGACAATATCGTTATTTTAATGTACTCATTTTTGTAAGAATTTAGATTAAACAGATAATAGATTAAACATTGTTTTTAAACGTTAATGTTCCCTGGTAGAAATAAATCGATGAAATCTTTATCAATAGATCCATTTCAGTATAATTCATAACGAAATGAGTCAATTGATAGAGATTTCAGCGATTTTCAGCGATTTTAACGATTTATTTCCATCACTGTTATGTGTATTTCAATATTTATTGTCCGTACCAAAAATTTACAGTATATATATGTAATGTGAATTATATATTTTCAACATTGGTAGTGCCTATTAGAACATAGTATAAGACATAAGATACTAAGTATAAAATACTTTTTAAGAAATTAAGAATAAATTATAAACTAAGAAAACAATAGGGAACTAAAGTAACGATAAAAGTAACGGCTAAATTCCTTACCGTTACTGTAAAAATGTAACAACATTACCGTTACCGTTACAGACAGAAAAAAGTAACAATTGTTACTGAAAAAAGTAACGAAAATGGTAACAGCGTTAAAAGTAACGCGTTACTTCTCAACCCTGCAAACATTCTATGGAAATCTTCATCTCAAACCATGTTAAGCACTTTTGTACACTTCAACTTAGAGATGTCCTGTATCGATCCCGTTCCGGTTTTTTGTGACAAATATCACGTAACTGCCTCAAAAAGTTGCAGTAAAAATCTGCGTTGATTGTCTGATCGGTAGAAACAAGTTCCTACATCTTCGATGGCGAAGAAAACGATCAACATAATTTTCTTCATGCTTCTAACTTTTTTCGCTTTCTTGGATCTCTACTCTCGTCGAATTTAATTCCTTGTGACCTCTTTTTGTTTTTTAAAATAAAATTAAAGCTCAAGGAAGATCGTTTTACGATTAAAAACATCCAAGCAAAACATGCTTAACACGATTCGAGACAAAGACTTCCAGAGAACGTTAGAGACATGCGATGAACTCGTTGCATATATGTAAAAAAGAATTATTTTGAAAGGGATAGAGGTTATCTAAATATTCAAATATTATTGTAAGCTTAGGGCTGATTGTTCCATCTTCAGATAAACTATATGATAATTTACCTATTGGATAAATAAAAGAGTAAAAAAGTAAGAGCATAAGAGAATAAGAGAGTAACAGTGAACTGAAGTTTACTGGAAGGTGGAATTATCCAGCCTTAATGTTGTTACTTTTTTATTGATCCATATGTAATTATTTACAAGTCTCGATGAAGAAGTAATAGACGACTTCGTACACGCAATTGCTGATATAGACTCACCGCTTTCATGCAATTGGCAATTAAGCTTGCTGTTTTTCGATAAGTCTTCGTGAGATAGTGCGCGAATCTCTCGTTTTCCGTTTCTTTGGAACCAAGCTGCATAAATTCGCCTTGCACCAAATCAGCGACCATCTACAAATTAACGAGTACTTAATTTAATGCTTTGATTAAAAGGATTAAATTTTATTTAAAAATTTTATATTTAATTTTAACCAAAAATTTTAACACTCACTAATTACGTCAGATATTAGTTTTTAGTTAGATATAAATGCTTTTTGAGTAAACCTAATAATTTTCGCAAAAAAATTCTTAAAAATAGGTATCTTCTGATTCTTCTGGATACATATACCCTATTAATATTTTTTTCTGTTATCTTTGTTTATCAATTGTGTCTCTAGTTAGAGATAGCATAAAATCTCAAGTCATAATCACATCAGGTCATAATTTTTAGACATTTTAGAGATATCTTGGCAATTAAATCTTTCATTATATAATTAAATATTAAATTTTGTATGTGTTTACATGGATGTGTGAATGTGACTTGTATGTCTTACAATTGGAAGCTTCATTTGTTAAAATACTTATAATATTGTAATAATTACAGTGCAAGTATACTGAAAGTATTAAATTTTCATTAATTTTCATAAATTACAGATTGATAATTCTGTCATTAAAGTTCTATCATCGACAAGGGGAAAGAACAAATTTAAAAAATTATATTGAAAATGCAATTAAATAATTTACCTGACTGATGGTAATAGTCACATCATCATTATGAATTTCGGAAAGCATCATGCAGGCGACTGATAAGATGTAATTTCCTGCCATAGCCACCTAAGAAAAAAAGTAATCACTTAAGAAAGACCTCATCATTGTTTTACTCTTGTCATTTAATAAACTTATCGAAAATTAATTGGTCCTCGTCAGATAAGCAATTAGTGTCCGAGCTGCATTATTATGTTTAATTGTCATGTCCAATTTTCAATAACCATGTAGCAATGATGCAAATCAGCTTTGATTCAACTATGATGCCAATTTTTATTTTAAGTATATTAAAATAATGATACCGCGATTAAAAGGCAATTGGTATGTTACATTTTTATTCCTGAATCGCGTGTTTGCTTTCGTAATGTATCTTTGAATGTCAAAATTATATAATACCTTCAGGTTATAACAGTCCAATATATCATAGAACATAGCATCACTGCAACAGTATTGTCTTCAATTTTATAAAAGTTAAAATCATGTTAATATTTGTCATCGATATTTAAAGATACGAGGAATAATAAAAAAATTTGATTCAACGAAACCGCTTCGGTTCATTATATTAAGCCGTCAATAAAGTTGATGTGGTTCTCCTCGATTATGATCTTATAATAGACATGATTTCCTTTCACTGGACATTCTTTAAATCGGAGCCAAATAGCTTCGAGTCTTGGTTACGCGACTTAAAATACGGTAAACGTAATGTTACAAATGTTCTAAAATATTCTTTGATATTTCTTGGTCAATTCATAAAATTCTTTCTTCTAATTGGTCAATAAAATGCTTTGAAGCATTTATAGTGAGACTTTGACGCGCATTCAATTTTACATAATTTCTTTTAATTTGATTTTAATTCCAACTTTAAAAGAAGTTTATTTCTTACATTGTTATAATGTGTTATGTGTATCGCAATTTATTTATTAAAACGATACATCTTATTATTTACTTGTTAATCTTGAAAATGCATTTACGCGCGGGCGTGATATTGTTGATGGAAAGTGATTTAAATTGATATAATATATGTTAGAAATTTAATGTCATGATAAACCGGAATGATAATACCGAATAATAAGTTTCATTAACTGTACCGCACATTCAGTTTCGGCCTATCATTCTGCGGTCGGTGAATCCGTACGTAAAATGGTTAATGAACGTATAATGAGCGACGCGTCGAAACCGCAACATCTCGTCAGCTTTTAACGACTCGTAGCTTACTCTGTCGGACCTTGATTTCTAAACATCCTTACACATCCAAATCTAAAATTAAGATACTACATTGTCGCGCACTTTCTACTTTTTTTCTTATCTTCATAAAATACTTAAAATTCCTGCATTTTATTTCAATCTTGTGAAATTATCACATTTTACGATAAATAGATATATTTTACAATAAACGTTTTTAAAGAGTAGAACACTTTAGAATTTGGTAAAAAATTTTCGGTTCATAGTTGAGTAAAAAACACGATTTTGTCAACTAATTTTTTTACATAAGCTCAATTATATATTTAACTATTAATTACTTAATTACAAAGGTTTAAATGCTTGTAAATTACGGTTTAAACAAATTTATTTTAAATAAGTTAAAAAATTCATAAGGAAAGACTGTCCGATAATTCCAGGACATTTGTACCGAGAGGCGCAAAAGGAAGCTTCCGGATCATTATCTTCAACAATGTTTTGGTTGGGTAAAACGACAAAAGATCGTTTAGTATGACAATGGCTAAGTGACTCAACAAACAGCTCGTAATTTTGAGTTTCACATCCGGCATTAGTGATGTGCCGCCTTATTTTCATGTATCTTAGATACGATAACCGAAAGACACTGGTTAGGGTTTTCCTCTAAGAATAGCACGCGCTCCGGCGACACTTTCTTGCAATTACACGACGAGGTGACGTTCCACTATAAACATAAATCAACGCTGAAAGCAATGGTCCACCTGCGAGGCTCATTAATTTTGGCTAATGTTATCTCCAGGAAACAATTTACAATTATATTTCAGTACGACATATTATTGCGGAACATTCTCTGGTTTAATGAGGTGAAGAATCGAAGTTAGCATTACATACTTCAATCAGTGTGCACAAGTATGTATATTTATTAATATTAACGATCACATTGTAAATCATATCAAATATCTAAGAAAAAGAATAAAATACTTTCCCAGTTTATATTATATTAACATATCTAATATTACACTTATAATTTATTATTATATCTAATATATTACTCTTAATAATCAACATCAGAAATGCCAGGAAAAAAAGATCCTGTCTGTCATATTTTTTCTTTCCCAGATATTTCTCTCGGATAATATCAGTCTGACTTACAATCATTATTTATGAATTTCGCACCTGACTCAATAGTTTACATTCGAACCACTTTATCACATAACAATGTTACTGGTAGGTGTAACTCGAACATAATTATTATATATACTACAGCAAGAGTTCTTCCGATTAGCAGTATGTTAATGCAAGAGCCTGTTACACAATTCACCGATTCAACATCTGTACTGTCCTCGCAACCGATGCACCGAAGAAATAACGTCAGAACTTTCGTGACCACCGTTGGGCTTTCCATTTCTCTGAATGGTGCTAATTCCATCATACGTCAAGGTTGTAACACTTTTGAAGCTTCCTTGTAATGTTTGCGCATGCTATTCATCAGAATCTATCATACAAATTGCCCTAACAATTGCTGACAAATTGCAAGAAATTACAAGGACACTATTTTTGTAAGTCCTTGATATTTTTACAGGTTCGTAAACAGATCTTTTATTTTCTCGCGTCTCACGATTACGCACTTACATTCTATACGAAATCTGAGAAGTGCCTGAGAACTTCTAGAAATGCAGTTTGGTCTCTAGTCGCTCGGTCGCGAATGTTCGCAGTTGTAAACTGTCGCTGTATTTCACAACGGCGGCTTAGAACTGCGATTCACATTTATCGTGCGACATGTATCTACAATTCCCGACGAGTTAGAGACATTAAAGCGACAAGTTTCATTACAAAATTCTAGTGTTGCAAGATCGACGTAAACAAGCAGAAAGATGCAACTTCAATACTTTTTGTACAACACTGTTTTACAAAATGTACCGCAATTATGCTCTTTTACATAATGCTATATGACACAATAATGTTGCATTAATAAACTTAAAGTTTAACAAATAAATTATATTCCGAGAATATTTATATATATTTTAAGATTTAATAAAAATTTAAACTGATTTTCTTGAAAAATTAACTATTTAATTAATTTAAACTGATTTTTTTCTAAAATTAATCGAAATGAATCAAAAGTTCAAGTGGGAACTGAGCAGTATAAACTTTTATTTCTTTTGTGTTATCTTTTTAAATTATTATTCATTAAAACCCTAATTCTTAAAATTATAAAAAAATAAATAGTATAAGTTATACCGAGATAAAAATTAATCTTATTGGTGGAACCAGGTCTTATAGGAGTATTCACAAATACTTTACGAAAATATTTAGAAAAACATTGAAATTCAAATAATAATTATTTTTTCATTTTTTCTTAAATAATTAATTTAATTTAATTTAATTTAGATAATAAAATTAATTATATAAAACATATATAATAATAATTATATATATATATATATGTATATACATAAATATATAATTTCCTTCTTTTATAATTACGTGTTCTGTGGAATGATTGATATCTTTAGAGTATCAGAAATTTTAAAATTTGTGAATTGTATAACGGCTTATTCTGAATAAACAAACAGAAAAGCATAATTATATAAAAGTAATTATTAACAAATTTTTTTCACTAAATAGAGATCAATCTTTTACAAAAATACCGCATTATATATTCTTCAAAGAAATTATAGTTTTACAAAAAGAACTTTTAAGACACTTTGTACATCAGAGAAAAGAGGGAGGAAGAAAGTAATGATGGCTAGTCAATAGCTTCGCACGTTCTTGACCTAGCCACTGTTCGCACTTTCATTTCACTTACCAGTGCACATACGCACTTGTGTAATGAATGTTGATAGTAAATGCAGCTCAATCATTCGCGACGCCGATCGAAAGCTAATTAATAAACGCTAGAAAATGTCTCGCAGTTAGTATGGAAAAGCACGCAAATGAAATTCGAGCGATTGCGAAAGTCGTACGTTAATCTTGTGCATTTGAGAGTTGAATTTTTCGATCGCGTTACGTGTCGCCCACTGTCGTGTTCCAACTGTCGATTTCTAATACATGTAACTTCAATGAGCCAGATTGACTTGTAAACAGCGGTCACTTTCGAAATAGTTTTAATTAATACTCTATATAAATAATACTCGAACAATTTTCCTATCGTGTCTTGGCACTAACAAATTTTCCACATTCACAACAAAAATTCACGCCAGACTCAAGATCCGCTTCCGGTTCCCAATCTAGAAAGCCCAATGTTTGGTCATGAATCGCATTAGCCTCTTTCTTCCTTCGCTATTTTAGAGAGAGAGTTTGAATTTCCATTGTCGTCACATTACTGACCAATGTGCAATGAAAACTTTCGATGTTTTTTCAATATGAAATAATTTTATATACTTTTGATATATATATTTATATTCCTAAATATATTTTTTATTTTGTATTATTAATCTTTTGTATTAACAAAATAAGAAAAAAAGCATCAATTTCGAGAATTGATTAATGTACCGTGTAAAGAACTATGTCGATCATGTTTACGAACAGAAAAATAGGATGCACTTACCTTCTTTTGACTCCAGACGATATTAACCGATGGCTTGCCACGACGGAAGTCTGATTGATCAATGACATCATCGTGCAATAAAGAAGCACTATGGACCATCTCGGAAATCATCGCTACTTGTCGTTGCGAATATGAGAGATTGCTGAAAAAAAGGAGAAAGAACCTTTGTTGTAGAATAATTTATTTTCATAACTATTTACCATAATGCCAGCATATATAATTTTAATAATTAACAATATATTTTTTCATGATCTTTTAATTATATTTTTTATACCAATAAAAATTTGCAAGCAAAGTTTAAGTTACTCAACGATTTTCATAGCAATATCTAATTAAAAGTTTTTTAGATAATTTTGAGATAATTTTTTCCAATATCTTTCAAATTGTTCAATTAAAAATTCATAATTTATACATGTATAAATTGGAAAAAATCATCTCAAAATTATCTAAAAAATTTTTAATAAAAAATATTAAAATATTA
>NW_017298058.1:211281-222851 GCF_001594075.2 Trachymyrmex cornetzi
TATATATATATATATATCTTTAGTTTAATAATTTTGACTTCAATAAATTATGAATTTTTAATTGAGCAAGTTAAAAGATGGGAAAAATTATCTCAAGCTTGAAAATTTTAATATAGATATTGTGTTTGTGTGCTATAAAAATCATAATAAAATCTACAATAAAATCACGCCTAAACAGTTTAACATGTTACGACGTGTGTCAAAGCGCTTCTCATTCACGTGGCCGCCCCATTCATATGCATTCGTACGTAGTAATGCTTGTACAAGACGCGGCCACCGCTTTCATAGATATCTCTAACGTACCACTTTGTCGACAGTTTTAATGCTTTCTAAACGCCGTGAGCATACGTTTTCATACACACGGAGATTTACTGTGCTTCGTGTATTCGTGTATGTATAGCGTTAATAAAAAGAATCAACTCTCTCACGCGCGATTTTCTTAATTACAAATTTTCTAACAAATTTTTTCTAACACTGCCTCAAAGTCTCAATTAAAAATTCAATTCTTGATTGTAAGAATAAAGGAACAGGTATGGTAAGTATATTAGCCGTTTTATATTTACCGCTACTTTGTTTTCTCATTTTTAATCGTACAAATATATCATCTTTTTTCAATTCCTTAATTTGTCTTTAAAAAAAAATGTACCGCTCTTCTAAATATTCGAGAGAAGCAGAGAATTACGGTTTTTTTTTGCATTTTGCTAGACTTCAGTTCCAGACGTGCAATTTATAATGTCGTTTAGCAAGATTCTTTACGAATAAATTTCAAACATGTTTGTAGAAACACGTCCCCACTTACTTTTTTCCCTTGTGATAATTAATAGCTCGTGCCATGAGTATAGTAAACATGGGTCGTATCGCTTTCCCGTGGCCATCGAAATAGTATGTGGTTATAGGTTGCAACTCTTCTAGCGAGGTGTTTTTTATAAGTTTCTGAAACAATAAGACATATATCTTACAATAAATATTAACGAAAGATGTTGTTGATTCGAATATCGGTAGAATAAAAATTAAAATCGATGACCGCGCAAATATCGGTATATCTGTATACATATATACAGGCTAAAGTACAGAGCATGTACAAATATCACGTCTTATATAATTTGTAAAAAAGTTTTAAAATTATTATTAAGCATAATAATTCACAAAAATATAGAAACGATATTTTATGAAATTTATATAATTCATACTCTCTAAATTCTTTGGAATGGAATTTCACTCTAAAAGCTAGTCTTGAAAAAGAGTGGCTCAATTTTCAATCTTTAAGAGTGAGATTCACCCTAAAAGTTTTAGAGAATAATATAACTTTTTTTTTTCCCTCCCCTTGACTTCGTCAGCCTTTGACTGCGTACGTTGAGGAATGAGACGTTTAAAGTTGTAATGTACAGACATAGATATACAATTCATTTTACAAGATATTGACTATGGATAATTTGCAATAATCGATTGTCATTGTTCGAATGGAACCCTTGTGATTCTAAGTCCACAAGATCTGCTAATCTTGTTCATCCAAGTGAACACAAGGACGGAGCGACCACTCTCTAGTTCGGATAATTGATTGAAATTTGATACTGTTTGTCACTGAAGATGGCCCGGAAGTAAGGCCGAAACGTATGAATAAAGATTAAAATGATAAACTAATTTGTATCAATATTACTGCACAAATTACGCAAGTTGTTGACTCTTAATTAGCCCAATATTTTAAATTATTGATAATATTAATGATAATTTATTTTATTATATCTTCATGTGTATAAACTGATTATTGTTATGACAATACGTCAAGTCAACTCTCTAAAATAACGTTTGCATTAATTACCTGGAAATTATGTTTTTGCTAGTTCCTCTCTTTATAGTCTAATACTATTAAATATTAATTTAGTTGTAATCGATCAAAGAAGGAAGGAGAAAAACTATGTTCTTTACAGCGTAATCCTTCTCTCTTCTCATCGATCGGTTACAACTAAAAAAAACTATTCAGGTGGAGTGCGTAATCAGAAGAGAAATTTGCTACTCTCGTCCTTTCGACAGTATCGGAACTCGTTCTGTGATCGCGGATTAAATATTCGTCAGACAACTGTCTCCGATGCAATAACGAAAGAGGACAACGTCGAAAGAGACAGAACTGCTTTAGATTCCACATGCGATTCCGGTTGAAAGTTCCTTCTGGAATTTGGCCAAAGTTTAAAAGAATGTATGCGTCCGTTACGTCTCTCGATGAGCTTGCATTAGATTCGTTCTTCGCGCGGCTCACGCGACCGGAAGTCGATCGATACTGTCGAACCCCGCTACCGAAAATATCGCTACTGTGCTCGCGATACTAAATCGCGTCGATTTCTCTAACTTTCCTCGAATCAAGTGACGAACCAACGTTGAAGTTACGACGGTTCGTTGAAAACAATTTCTTTTGTTTCGCCAACATCTGCTAATGCCGATAATTTATCATATCATTCCTTGTTGAAATACCGACAATTTTGATAATTAAGAATTCGTTAATGATTTTTCGAACAGTTTAAGATCACGAGATCCTGCAGTTATATTGTGATAATTGTACAACTAGCTAGAATAATATCGTTTTTATAGATTGGGCAAATTTCACACTATTTTCTGTGTACGCGAACGTTGATCGTGAGTAAAAGTTCTTCTCTCGACCATATGCAGACCGTGAAGTCGAGCTACTTTCGCTGACGGGCCGAGGCACCTTAAGCAGAGGCGCCGCCGCGTGAAAATTGCATGGCTCTTCATCAATATTTATAAACGCGTTTCTTGACGATTGTTCTTGTCACTAAAGCAATAAAAATGCTCGAGCTGCGTCAATTTAAGCGTCATTTACTGATTGAGATAGAAACAGCAAGATGTATATACACTGTTACACACAGAACTTTAAAATTTATTTCAAAAATACAAAGAATTGAATTTGATAGAATTTGAAATTTAAATAAAATTTTATAACTGAATCACAACAAAAATAAATATTAAATGGCAAAAGAAAAAAAACTCAAAATTCAAAGGTGAAGTCTCACACATTATCTTTTATTTACATTTGAAAAAATATAATATTTATTTTTAAAGGAACAATCTTACTTCTAAATATTAGTGTACGGTTAGATAAATTATTGTGAGAAGCAATATTTTGTATATCAATTTCAAAAAAATTGGTGAAACAGTAATATACAAAATTAAAAATTAAACATATATGTATATATATATGTGTATATACCTATATTTAATTTGAATCAATTAACAAGGGAAAGGATCCAAGTATTTTCCTCAAATTTCGGTGAGTTTTTAATATATTGTTTTGTAGGCAAAAGTAAGAGACACGTATTTTTTTTATATATATCCTATCGCACTTGTAAAACACCCGTTAGAAAAAAATCGATCTATTCTTTCGAAGCGAATATCATCGAAAGTACAAAGGATAGAAAAAATGAAATAAAAATTGAATAATTTCAAAAGTATTTTATAATAATAATTAAAAAATTTAAAATTTTTTAAATTATAATTATTAAGCATATTTCTCAAATTATTCAACTTTATTTCAAACACTTTTTTTCTATCTTTTGTGGTTTCGACGATATACAAAAAAAAAATCGATTTCTTTCTAAGGAATGCATTCCTTAAAAGTACGATAGAATACAAATAAAAAAAATATATATATCCCTTATTTTCATTTACAAAACAACATATCGGAGGAGGATATTTGGATCCTTTCCTTACAAGATGTAAGAATATTGTTTTGGAATAATTCTAAAAGAGACAGATTATTAGAAATAGGAAAACGATAACGTGTATATCTTTTACTCTGATTTGATAGAAATATCAAGTCTATCATGCGAAATAAAAGCAAATTGATTACGCAGTCTACTCTAATTACTCCTTTTTGATACATGCTTTTTTTTGCCGCATCACTGGGCTCGTCTTAGGTTGGCTAGCACAATTTCACAATAATCTAGCGTACGTAATATCGATGAAGTCAATTACATAAATAGCTGTTAAGGCAGTATGCTGTTACTTCCCGAAAGTTTCTCGAGGCTATCCATGTGAATGACAATTGCCTCCTCATGGGAATGAGGATTAATAGCCTTCGGCTTCTTTTATGTAACTAATTCGTTTATTGCTTCATGACTAACAATGTTGTTCATCGATTTCACGTAGCTATTACAGTTGCTAATATATTAATAAGAATTTGAGAAAATTTTGATCCTTTACGGAAAATCTTCAAGTTTTAAAATAATTCAACTAACTTTTCAAGATATATTGACAAATACTACAGATAATGTGGCTGAGAAATCAAGAAACTTAATCCTATTTTATTTATTACAAGTTTTTACGTTTCTAAAGAGAAAGAAAGAAGCTGGAAGCGTAAATCTTACATTCTAATAAAATCGAAGTATAAAGTCTTACCGATCGTATATCGAAAAATATATCCTTAAGGTCGTCTTCTATAAGTGTATAAGGATCGATTTGGTAATCAGGTAAAGATCCAGGCATTTGCGTTTGCATAGTGCTCGTTGCCCTCACGAGACCTATCCTGCTGTCCCGGGAGTTCGTTTTGTTCTGTAAATGGAAGAAAAAAAGAAAGTTCTGTATTACGTCAAATATTGACCATAAACTTATATCTATTATGACATCAGAATTAACTGCGCAATCAGAACAAATATTTACTTTGTTTTAAGTTTTAAACGTGACCACCATCGAATATTTTAGCGCCTTGTATCGTATGAATCCTTTTAGTCATTATATATATATATATATATATATAATAATAAAAATATATGTGTGTGTGTGTGTGTTTATATTAATATTATATATTTAAGATCTTTATCTAATAAAAACCGACGAGGGACGGCAAAAAATATTAAATTCCTAGAAAAATTAAAAGTATTAAATTGCTGATGCCAGTATTTATGATGTGAGCCAGTCACTAACTTTTTACAAGAATTTGTTCCAAATCGTCCTTAAAAATGTCATATTAAATAAATCGACTGAGAAGATAACATGATAAATGTGACAGTAATAAATGTCATGTTTCACATAGTAATTATTTAATGCGCAATATATACCATGTTAATGGCGAGTAGAGATATTTCTCTCGGATACATGTCCGACGCAACGCATGATTTACTACTGTCGCCGGTCTGACCCTATTCGAGCAACTACTACTCTTGCAACACGTCCGCCACAAGTTCTTAAATGCTCGCGGAAAAGAACGCGTTAATTAAGATTTTCTTACGTATTTCACGAGAAGCTGATAATGAATATTATTCATTCACATTCCAAGCTCTCGCTGTCTGATGAGTTTTATAAGATGATAAACACATCTCAAAGAAAACACTGCTAATCAATCTTGGCAAAAGAAATCTGTTGTCAATTATAAAAGGACATAGTTGTCAATTAGCACCTGATGCTGATGAAATTTTGAATGTGTGAAGATAAATATTTTCTTTATTTTCTCTATTTTTATATATACTCTAAGGACTATTTTCGAAATTTTTCAAAACGAGTAGACTTATTTACACATTATTCGCATAGTCGCGAAATCTAATACGCAATTTGAACGCGATCCAATTTGCATAAGGAATTATTGACCGAACTTTTTTTTGCATATAACTGTTTTCGTAGCGGTGGAACGCAGGTGCTTACCAACACTTCGCTGTTTTCCAGCGACTCGTTCGAGGGAACGACTGCATTCTTTCGCTCTGTACACAACGATGTCCCCTTTCATCATCGAATCTCGCGATCAATGCTCCACGATTTCTTAGTATTCAGCGTGTCGACGTGACTATAAATAGTCATCCTATACCGAAAATCTTTATGTAACTGCGACATTTCAAATTTAATTTAATTTATTACAAAAACTTGTCTTTTCAGTATGGTAATACGATCACATTCGATCGCATTTATGGATGTGCATGCAAAATAAATATTATGAACATTAATAATGCTCAGTGAAAGATTCTGCCGCAAAAATATAATGTACTTTATTTTGTCATATATTTAATAGATATACATAAATTTATACTAAATATATTTATATTAAATATTATACATAGATATAGAAAAATAGGCTCGTGTAAAAATAGGCTACGCACTAAATTAAAATATCAAACGCTTTTTATAAATGAGTAATAGAGTAGTTAATTAATAAAATTCATCTTTAATTACGTACGTATATTATACATAGATTTAAACTTTTGGCATACCAGAATTAATCTGAAATTTGAATTTCAAATTAACATATAATTTTGTCATATTCGAAGATAATGATAAAACTACATAATAAAAAATGTAGTTTTGCGGATAGAATATTTGTGGTCTTACGCATAGACAAATCTCGCGCCGTGTAACATTTAATTTGTCGGCAAACTAATCGAGGCCGTTACAGGCAAATAATAACACTCACTAACCGTGCAGAAATATGCAATGTGCATGTATGCCGTAATAAACTGATTGCCGGTGACCGGCAACATCATGAATTTGGCCTACAAAAACCTGAAAATAATTAGTTGAACTACGTTACACTTGATTTTCTGCGTTAGCGGCGTATTGCAATAACATTCGTAAATACTTCTTTTTTATTGCAGCCTTTCAATCCCGCAAAAACAATGTCAGCGTGTCGTTAACCCGTTTGCGTGCACAATTGTGGTAATTTATTTGACCCTGGAAAGCAATTTTTTTATGGCACTTGCACTTAGAATGCTGCCTATAATATCTTTCTCTTTCTCTCTTATTTTTATTTTGTTGTATTCTTTATTGTTTTTTAATTTTTATCATTTTTGTTATATTTTTTAATTTTTATCACATTTGTTGTATTCTGCTATTCTTTGTTCATTTTTCTTTATGTTTGTTCTTAGAAAACGTGTTCCAGGACATTATTTGCTTCAATTAGTTTACAATTAGTCTTATCTTGTATTTCTTATTTAATTTTCCATGTATCTTATTATTTTTGTTTGTTATTATTTCTATGTTATTTTATTATTTTTGTTTAAAATTTTTTTAAATATGTTCGTATCCTGTATATATCTCTACACCTGAATTCTCTATTGACACTCACCTTTTGTTTGTTATAACTGTAATTATTTCAGCATTTGAAAGGGAAGTTAGAGCACTCAATAAATAACACTGAGATTTATCTAAACTATCTATATCTCTTTCTCTTGTCCGTTAACATTATTACATGTATTGTTAGGTATCAATGAGTAATAGCAATTTCCAATCCCTTGAGTTAAGTAACATTTTGTTATTTTTAATTTTAGGTATAAAAATATAAATCAATCCATTTCTATGGTTAATTTTAAAGTGTACATCGTCCATATACATATGCATATAACGTATGCATTAGTAAATAATAAATACTAAATTTTTAAGTCACATTTAATACAGTTTCTTGAGTTAAATTATTTAACGCCATTGTTTTATTTAAATTAACTCTTACCGTACTAATATGGGTAACTAGTGATCGAGCGATTTCTGTTCGTGCAAGTTTCTTTGAGTCTTTCGGTAATTATAAATTATACTACATTTTATTATTTTCCAAAATAAAGAGTCAATATTTATTCTAAAAAGTTGAAAGTATGTTGGTGAAAATTTTTAGAGATTTTTTAAATTATTTTGAAAAGGCGAAAAAACGAAGAGATTTGAAGTGATCCTTGATGGTATGGATAAGGCACCAAATTGTACGATAAGGATTAACAATATATTGGATAGCAGTAGTGGCGACTTATAAAAATACTTAAAATTAACTCAAATTGGGTATAATAATTTATTGACATTATGAATTTAATGATGTAAAAAATATAAATACATTGCGATTATAAACGATTAATATTCAATATCAGTAATTAGACTGGAAATTTAATCCTTTCGTTTATGCCGAGACGATTTTTAGATGACATATGATATTAAGTTAAACAAGTCCCAGACTCACACTCTTTCCAGTAATGTTGCCGTATTATAAAATATACACAGAAAGATACGCATAAAATCTACTCGTAATTTTACATAATTTATTTATATATATATATATATATAAATTTTAATAACATAAATATATCGATGTTATATAACGAAGATTTAATATTTCAAGACAATCCCTTGACCTGGATGTCATATCGATGTCTCACCTTTTATTTAAAACGTTATAGCCGCCACTATGTTCGTCAGGAGGATATGCAACATTGAGCAATATTCGTATTTAATGTGTGTCCATGCGTGTCTGACGCATGGATTTCCATGTGCCCGTGCACGTTGTATATATCTCCCGCTCATTACATTCCTGAATAACTGGCCGTAGTGGCAATAAGCAAGTTCACTACATCTGACTTTTACTGGTCTCTCGTGAGTGTACTCGACTCAAGGCTAACGCCGAAGGAAATCACGAATTTGCAAGAAAAAAAACACGTGTGCAACCAGCGTGAATGCGCTAAATGTTCCTTTAGCCTAGAACTACTTTAACTGGTCATTACAATTGTTGGTTCACGCACGGCGTGTTTTCTATTTACGCAGTTACGCTAATAATGCCTAATAAACACGACATTTCATTGCGAAAATTGTTCATGGACCAAATACAATGTAAGTGAAGCAAACACTCATTATTCATTATATGATTTTCAACGCATATTTTCGGAATATAATCTTCACGTATAAGCGTACACCAACAAAAAACGATAACCGGGGAAATTGGGGTAACGGTATGACGATGCTGGATGTGAAAGCGGTCCATCGTCTATAGGCGTTACCGCGATGTCGTCATCAATAGCAGGGGTGTTCATTCATGAGCGTGTGATCCACAACAGTATTTTAATTATCGTACGACCGATAATACCTTCAGCACATGCAACATTTGACTTGCCATGTACGCCATGTAGAATCGCATTGACTTTGCATTAACATGTCGATGAAGATGCATGTCTGTAGCCCCGTCGATGGCTGGATCACTATTAGGCGATTATGAAAGCTGTCTGTCACGTGAAATCACGTAACAGTTAGCATAACTCCAAAATGGAGAGTGTCACTAGGCCATAACTAGCATACCGAGACGCTCCTAAATCCTACTTCTATGCTCTCACCGGTAAATCATAAGCGTGACGAAGATCCGTTTACGTCCGTCGTTGACGGTCCATAAAAAGATATAGCTTGTCCGAGAAAACCACACCA
This sequence comes from Trachymyrmex cornetzi, assembly GCF_001594075.2. Classification (NCBI taxonomy): domain Eukaryota; kingdom Metazoa; phylum Arthropoda; class Insecta; order Hymenoptera; family Formicidae; genus Trachymyrmex; species Trachymyrmex cornetzi. The sequence goes on from NW_017298058.1 coordinate 220,441, forward strand.
CAATAATGTTCCTTTTATAGATTTTTTCACCTATATATTTATCACGACAGGGCTCCCCTTGAAATTAAAAATGTCGAAGCTTCTTATTCTCGAATAATTCACGAAGAAACTTTTAGCACATTACAGGAAAAAGGAATTGCAAATATACCAATCATCATTCAATAGTCATTAAATTTGAAATAACAATATGACAATAATCCTAAAATTAATTTAAACGGAATATTTTATTATATTAACGGATTTTAATGGAGAATATTAAAAAAGATATAAATTATTTAATTAATTTAATATAAAAAATCAATAAAATAAAATGTGGAGAGAACACTGAAAGAAAAAAATGGTTGAAATAACCATAATTTAACTATAATTTATAGTCATTTTTTGGGACAACCATAAATTTATAATTGATTTGACCATATGAATTATAGTAACCTGAACACTGAGTTATGATTATAACGACCATAATATGTATTCATTCAACTAATTGCATGGTTATCTTACACATAAATCATATTTGTATAGAGTAAATTATACCATAAAATGTGACTATTCATATAAGGTTATTGTTACTATAACATTAGCAATAATAATTATAAAAATAATGCTCTTAACCATAATTATTTTACCATGCAATTATAGTCACAAAATACGATATACTTTTCTCTCAGTTAAGTGTAACATATCTCCTTCGACATCAATTAAAAAGTGATTTCCGTATTGATAATCAGATTATCAGATATAGTTTCAGCATATCTACTTTCTAGAATATCATCGATATCTCATCGAATTTTAATTCAAGCGTTATTTTATTCAATTAAGTTATAAATAATTAATTTAAGAGATAAAAATATTTTGTTGCAATTATCGAAATATGGAAGAGAAGAGGCCTAACGGATCACATTACAACGATGATCTAAAGAGGTAAGAAACCTATATTACGAAATCGCATGCCTCCTCTGAGCGCGCCTCTGTCGCAACGCTTCGAGTCGCACCTGCAATTAACGGCTGAACGGAGCTAACTTGCGCATAACGAAGAAAAAGTAGCGTCAAATGATAGATCTTTTGCAAAACTTTGTTAACCGACGTTTCATCTTATTACGGCTACCAGAATTCCATTGAGCTATTCGATTCGGTCGCCTAAACAAGCGACAGTAATATCCCAGTAAATAAAAATCGATTAAAATGAATTCAAAAAGATTTATTTCAACGTTCACGAGTGCGTACTTCTGAAAAATCCATTTGATGAATCCATTTTAATGCCTAACGCCTTTTTATTCATTTATCAAAATTGCATGAAGCACATTTTCTATGTCTCTAAAATAAGATCAGTTTTTAACGTGGATCGTGAATATTGTCCAATTCAAAATTCTGGATAAGGGAAATGCAGTTTTTTAATCACTGAAAAAAATTATTGAATTTTAATAAATCATTTATTTGAATAGTGCCATCTACACAATAAAAAATCGTGCGTCCATATGTAGAACTTTTCTTGTGTTACCACATTTTGATTATTACTTCAATGTAAAATAATCATACAACTAATACGTTATTATCTTTGTAACATTTTGATATGTTAGATTCATGTCACCTTTCTAACTTAACAATTGCGTATGTCAATTAAAAATGGAATATTATTTTGAGTATTTTTAACACAATTGTTTCAATTAATCTATATATCTCAAAGTTAATTTAACATATCTAAAAATTTTTTCATTCACATTATATATACGAACAAAAATGTTTTATTAACATTTTCTTACGAATTACTGCAACTACTCTTCTATGTACTCTACTTATTTTATATGTTAGATATTAAATCATCCTTAAAGTCAAAATAACAAATATAAATGTAAAGTATTGTGTCAATTATTTAACATTACTAGTTCGTTAATAAATAACACAAGACGAATGAGTTACTTTAACTTAAAATTTAGAGTGGATCTCCTGAGACATGTAAAAAATGTTAAAATTAACATTTTCTTTTTTACTGTGTAAATATTCCTATACAAAGATATATTTATTTGATATAAAAACATTAATCTGATTTAACGATCTTTTTTTTTTATTAAATAAATATTTATTTATTGTAAGTAAATATTTAGTTAGCACTAGTCAAATGAATATTTATTGAAGTATAGGGTATTTTCTTCTCAGTGCAATTAAATCCAATTAAATATAAATATCTTTTTCCCCATTTAAAACGCATCCGGATGGATTAAAAATTTCAATCCATTTTAATCCATTCTCGTTTATTACACTGAAAAAAAATGTAGTCAATTTTAATAAATATTTAGTTGAAAACTGCCAACTAAATATTTATTAAATATAAAGATATATTTATTTGATACAAGAAATGTTAATTTGATTTAACAATCATTCTTTTTACTGAACAAGTATTTATTTACTGTAAG